>NC_142025.1:81921270-82049600 GCF_049901735.1 Notechis scutatus | reverse complement strand
TTTAATAATTGAGGCAAAGAGTGATTTTCAGAGAGAGAGGGGGGGGGGACAGAGTGGAAGAAAGGGAATGGTAGAAGGAGAAGAAGAGGAAACAGAAGGGGAATAATCAGAAAGAAAATAATGAACAAAAGAAAGGGTGTTGGATAACAAATGCCTGACCTACTCAGAGCCCATTCTGACATTATTATCCATTCTTCCAGTTCTATTTTATGGAGTCCATGTTATTCTGTTTCTTTCCCTATCATTTTAAAAACTAATTTGCCCCAGAATTTATACAATTTATATAGAAAAGAAAGAGCTTAAAGCATTGTTAGAGACCCCACACAGCCAATTTATGTTCATTTCTGTTGATGAGGAGGAGGAGGTTTCAAAGTATTTCTAGCAGGACTACCCAATCCTGTAACAGCTTAGTTCCCTATGCCATCCATCTGGTAAACTCGCATAATTTGTTTTTCTCACCATGTACATGTATACATCCAAACTAGTTTCTCTGTGGATATATGCATATTTTGTCTGTATGTATGTATTTTGTCATGTTTATGTAGTATATCTTAGAGGTGGTGATCTTTTGAGAGCTGTGTACCAGAGCCTGTCCAAATGCTACTGGGGTAAATCTCTAGGGACAACCACTGCATTAAAGGAGCAATCTGAGGATTCTCTCCTTTGAGGCTTGAAGACCCAATGGTCCTGGGAGGGTAGGAAGAACAGGTGAATCCAACAAGGTCCTTATAGGAATAAATGTCATGCAAGGAAAGCCCAGCAAGTCACAAAATGGGATGACCCTGCTAATGAAAAATTCCCCTCTGTTGCTCTCAGCCCCATAGTGGACGATGAGAGAGATAGTCTAAGGGCTGGAAATGTGCAACTATCCAGGGGTCTGAAGCTCTGGCACCAGACCCTGCTGCCATGGCCACACAGCACCTGGTCTTCTGCCAGCAGTTCAACTAGGCCCCACAGATGCTTCAGTGTTGGCTGCTCCACTAGACCTGCCTCTGCTATTGGTTCAGGAGGATCATCAACCACTCCCCTGATGATCAAGTTGGATGGGGATCCAAAGTGATTGGCATTCTTCTTGATGCAGACCTTACATGGGGTTGTTATAGAGCAATGTATCCAGACAATGCAGCCCTCATTGACTGCGTGGATCTAACTTTGGACAGGGTCACAGTGAAGTGGCTAGTGGCCCTCCATGATGATGATGCCATTGAACTGTATAATTTTGATGCCCTTATGTGAGCCTTGGTTTTATATTCTGTAAGCTGCCTTGAATCGCCAAGGGTGAATAGGCGGCAATATAAATAATACAATACAATACAATACAATACAATACAATACAATACAATACAATACAATACAATACAATACAATACAATACAATACAATACATAAATAAATACCCTTTGTCGACCAAGGAGGGTGACCAGCCTCTGAACCATTAAACGAGGAAATGGCTGGTGGTGGAATATATCCAAGAATTATGGATATTGGCTAGGCAACTGGGGGAATGGCCCACTTTTGAGAAGGGCTAAATAAGGAGATATACTACACTTGTTTATCCAAGGAGCTCAGTGGACCCTTCAAGGATGGAACATTTTAGCCAGTGAAGTTGTGACCTGTCCGAATTTCATGAGCATTCGGGATGAGAAGGTTGAAGCTACTATGCTACAGAAAAACAAAGCACCCAAAAAAAGGGGAAATGGAGGTGCACTGCCCCAAGCTGGCCAAGCTGGTCCCATTGTGTGCTTCCACTACAGCAAAGAAGGACACCGAGCAGCAGTGCCCCACTCCTGCCCCTGAGTGGGATGGTTGACAGAATCAAAAAAAAGATATTGCAGTGAGAGCTTTGGGGTAACTTTATGTATATTTGATAGGCTGGGTTAGAGTTGAATGCTGCAAGAACATACACTGATGACAAATGGCTCCAATAGAATTAGTACTAAAGTGCAGGTTTCTAAATTACTTTTTGTCTTAGATTTATAAGCCATCATTATAAGCAGACTGATCCTTGTAGAAATTAAACATTTAATGTTCTCATTGAATCTAAGATATTTCTCCTATTTTAAAGACAACAATTGGTTTTATTCTTCCTTCCCAGATAACTTCTGTAGCCCATGATTTGCCATAGAAAAGTAATGACAATGTGCTTGATAATGCATCACTATTGGCAGAAAGGGAAAAGGTTAATGATGTGACAGAGAAAAATAAGCGCAGAAGAGGATTCCATGGTATATCCCGCCCCCCTTTGTGAATTCTTTTAATTAAAAAAGAGGGGGAAATGCAGCCCATTATTTCTCAATCTCAGCAATTTTAAGATGATTTGACTAAGGAATTCTGGGAGTTGAAGTTTACAAATTATAAAATTGCTGAGATTGAAAAACACTGATTAGCCAAAGGACTCCTTTATTATTGTTTTCATTCAGTTATTTTTATTTAGCATATGATGAGAACATGCAGAAGAGAAGTAAACATATTCATACAATCCAAGTAATTATATACAAAATTTCTATGGATGTCCAATAACTGGATGTCCAATTCAGCTATCCAGACAATCACATGTAATTCTGTTCATTTTTGACCAGAAAGAGAGAGGCAGGTCACCAGTGGTCAGGCCACAAGAAGGTACCTTGGACCATTCCTCTCTCCAGGCATTCTCAGAGTTAAACTGAGTAAACGTTAAGTGATTAACTATTTTCCATGCCGGCCTACGGGATTTCAATCTTGTGATGTGATATGCATTGTCCTGGTGAATAGGGAGGGCTTTGTGGTTCAGCATTCTTGACTATCACCAAATGAGAGCTTGTTGTCTTCTAATGTGGGGGCAGTATGATACTGTTAAGTACTGGTAATAATTGCACAGAAGTAGGATGCAATGTGTCAAGGATAATATGCATTGTCTGGCAGAATTGGACATTGACTATTTCAGTGTGAATGTTATTAAGCTACATGCTGGCAGAATATTCAGCTATGGAATAAACCAAATCCAAGAGTGTTGTTCATAGAGTGTTAGCATCAGCACCCTGGGCCATTCCAGCTAGTCTATTCAGTAAATTGTTGCAGCTTTTCAATTTTGCAGCTGTTTGTTCCAGGTGTTATTGGAAGGTTACTACTTAGTTCTAAGCTTAGCATTGTTCTGGAACCTCACTGAAGGCAGGTAATTTGTGTGCCGATTGCTGAAGTTGAAATTCCGAAGGGAAAAACAACCTAAGAAGCTTGGAAAAATTTTAAAAGTGAAATTATAAAAGTCCAATCTAGCACAATACTAATAAAGAACAAAAATAAGAGATATCCCCCCCCCGCAAGCCACACAAGGAACTACATTGGGCTACCCTTGAAGACCATTTGGAAACTTCAACTGGTATAGAATGCAGTCATGCAGGCAGTTATTGGTGCCATGGCACATGTAACACCACTCCTTTGTGAGCTACACTAATTACCACTGCATTTCCAAGTGCAATTCAAGGTACTGATGATTACCTGTAAATCCCTACATAGCTTGGGATCAGGATTAAAGGATTGCTTTTTCCCAAGAGTTTCTTCTACCCATCCAATTAGATGCTGCAGATCCTGTCAGCCAGGAATGTCAGCTGAAAGAAACAAAAAGAAGAGACAAAATCAAATGATACTAGAAGAAGATTATAAGAGACTAGAGACAGAATTATAAAAAGAACCACAAAAGAATATAAAAAACCCAAATGGAATCAATAAAACATAAGGTGAATTTAATAGATAAAGAACTAGCACAAAAGAATTAAAAGTGCTAAACAAAACTTCTTTGAAAATGGAAACAAACCAGGAAGATGGATGACATACCAACTGAAAAAGGTGAAAGAAAAGAAATTGATACACTAATGGATGATGAAGGAACTCTTCACCATCAAAATGATGATAAAACAACAACAACTATATAATCAGGAGACAATTTCAAAAGATGAAATAAAACAATATTTAGAAAAAACAGAATTACCTAAAGTATCTGAAACAGTGAAAGCAATGTTAGATGAATGTATAACAATGGTGGAATTAACAGAAGCAATTAAGAGACAAAAGAATGGCAAAACACCAGGTCTGGATGGGCTACCAGCAGAACTATACAAAGACTTACAAAATGCTTCAAGTATTCCAATGTTGGAAGTGTTCAATGAACTATTGTTAAAAGCGAAAGTACCAAATTTGTGGATGGAAGCATATATTACTCTCATACCAAGAGAAGATTCAGACTTACAACAGACAAAAACAAACAAACTATAGACCGATATCTTAATGCTGATTATAAAATATTTGCTTCAATAATTGCAGAAAGACAATAAGATTTTTAAATAAATTTATACATCCAGATCAAAATGGCTTTCTACCTAAGAGACAAATTAAAGACAATATGAGAATAATTTTAAATACACTGGAGTATTACGAAGCATATCCAGAGAAGCAAATGGTGTTGATCTTCCTAGATGCACAGAAAGCATTTGACAATGTGAACTGGCAATTTATGCAGCACAGTTAAAAGACATGGACTTTGGGGAGAGATTTATTAATATGATTAATGTGATATATTATAAGCAAACTGCAAAGGTAATTGTAAATGGAGATTTGACTGAGAAGGTTAGTATTAAAAAAGGTACAAGACAAGGATGTCCTTTGTTTCCCTATTATTTATACTGACACTGGAAGTATTAAATAGAAATGTCAGACAAGATACAGAGATAAAAGGTATGGAGATAAAAAAGGGAAAGTATAAATTACAACTGTGTGCAGATGATTTAGTTTTTATTTTGGAAGATCCACAAGAAACAGGGCCTAAATTAATTAAAACAATAGAATAATATGGCAAAGTGGCAAGATTGAAAATAAATAAAGAGAAAACTAAGATTTTAGTGAAAAACCTTACAGATAAACAGAAAAAAAGTGTTAATAAAGGGAATAGATATTCAGATTACTAAAAATGTAAAATACTTAGGGATTCAACAGACATCAAGATGTGTAATGATTAAGGAAGATAACTACTATAAATTGATGCAACAAATTAAAACAGATCTAGAAAAATGGAAAAACCTGCAATTATCGTTGATAGGAAGAATAGCTACAATTAAAATGAATATATTGCCAAGAATATTGTACTTATGTCAAACAATTCCGATAAAGTTGGAAAAAAATTAATTAATTTAATGTTAATAAAATAACATTAAATATATATATCTGGCAAGGGAAAAAAGCAAGAATTAACTTTAAAATGCTGCAGGATTGAAGAAATAGAGGATTTGGTTTTGGATTACCAAATTGGGAATTGTATTACCAGTATTACTAAGCATTAACTTTCATCCATTAACATGGATGAAAGAGTGGATTGCATTGAGGCATACTAGATTACTGACTTTGGAGGGACGTGATCTGCAACTGGGCTGGCATGCTTTTTTTGTGGTTTGGGGAAAGATACATGTTACTTTCAAAGACATTACATAAGGAATGCACTATTGTTAGTATGGGGGAAATTAGAGAGCAACACTATTTGAAGATACCAGTTAGGCTTTCAGCAATGGAAGCACTGATTCATCCAAAAGTTATTAACATGGGAAATATTGTTAGATATAAAGATATGTTGAATGAAAAAGGAGAGCTCAAAACTAAGCAAGAACTGAGTGATCAAGGGATCGATATGGCATGTATTTGCAAGTGCAGAGACATTGTAGACATGAGAAAGATACTAAATTATATGGCTTCTAAAGAATTAACAGAACTAGATAAGATATTAACAGAGACAGAAGAAAGATTCATAAGGAAATTTATTAGGCATTAAACTGTAAGAGGAACACGTGAAGGAGACAATGATAGCATAGGCAAAAAAATTTGGTTACACAATAGAACTAGATAAATGGCAGAAATTGTGGGATAGAAATTATAAATTAACAATGTCAACTGCATACAAGGAAAATTTGTATAAGATGCTTTATTGATGGCACTTTGCACCAGCAAGATTGGCAAAGATGATTAAAGATAAGTCAGCTAAATGTTGGAAGTGCCACCAGATATCTGGGTCTTATGTGGCAGACATGTGTAGGAGCAAAAAAATACTGGACAAAATACATAACTTGCTGGATAACAAAGCAGTCTACTGATTTTAAACAAGAAATATGTTTGTTGGGGATCTTACCTGAAACTTATAGTAAAGGGGAATGCATACCATGTATTAGCTGCAGCTAGAATTGTATTTGCACAAAACTGGGAAAGTGAAGAGATTCCTACTGATGAGATGTAATTAGGAAAATATTAGAATGTTCAGAAATGAATAGATTAATACTTGCAATTAAGGAGAAAGAATAAACTGAATATTACATGACATGAGAATTATTTTATCAATGGTTAGAGAAGAAAAATGGAAGTTAGAAGGAGATCAATGAAATATAGAAAGTATGTTAAGATAGACATGCAAACAATATGATGACTGTTATTGATATGACTATTAGGATTACTATGTTTAATATGTCCTGATTAGAAAACATGTAAAGAGGGAGAAATGAATAGGTTTACTGTATGCAATATTACCATTGTAAGATTATAAAATTAATACCAATACAATGTACACTGTTATAAATTTTGATTGTTATTGCACAGAGATATTTTACCCAGATGACACACTGTTTAATGGAAGATGGAATGTTTACACTAAAAATAAATAAATAAAAAGGAATGTCAGTTGACAGACACTAGAAGATCTTTTTCTGCAGCAGCCCCTGGTCTGTGGAATATCCTCCCTTTGGAGATTAGACTGCCCCAACCCTGTTAGCCTTCTGTAAAGCTTTAAAGACCTGGCTAAGACGCTGAGTTTGTCAATCAGAAAGGTCAGCAGTTTGGTGGTTTGAATCCCTAGCACCTCGTACTTGTCCCAGTTTCTGCCAACCTAGCAGTTCAAAAGCATGTAAAAATGCAAGTAGAAAAATAGGGATCACTTTGGTGGGAAGGTAACAGTGTTCCATGCACCTTCAGCGTTACTCATGCTGGCCACATGATCACAGAGACGTCTTCGAACAGCGCTGGCTCTTCAGCTTTGTAATGGAGATAAGCATTGCCCCCTAGAGCCGGAAACAACTAGCATGTATGAGCAAGGGGAACCTTTACTTTTACCTATGCTCTCGAGCTTGTAACATGTAACAAGGGCCCTATCTCTTGGCTTTACTATTAGCAGGCCAGATGTTTTACTTTGTATGTACTCATATTAGACTTTTTAATCTTTTAATGGTTTTAAGATCTTAATTGCAAGATATGTTTCTGAATTGAGAGTCACCTTGGGTTGTTTGCTGAGATGGATGGCTATAGAAATCAATCAATCAATTAAATAAACAAATAAATAAATATCTCTGATAAACTGAAAGAAAAAAAAGAATCCATATAAAAAGAGGAAAGGGGGCACATAACTAAGGCCGAATATCAGCAAATAGCCAGAACCAGCAAAGATAAAATTAGGAAAGCCAATGCTCAAAATGAACTAAAGCTTGCAACAAATGTCAAACATAATAATAAAAAGCTTCTTTCAACATGTAAAAGACAAGAAAGAAATTAAGGAAATGATTGGTCCATTAATGGGAGAAAATGGCAAAAAGCTGATGAGCAGCATAGAGATAGTGGAACTATTTAACTAATTCTTTACACCAGGGGTCCCCAACCACTGGTCCGCGGACCGGTACCGGTCCGTGGAACAAGTCCTACCGGGCCGCTGGTTTGCTGGGCGCTGCCATCTTTTTTTGATGAAAAAGTGCTTCCGGTAAGCTTTTCCGGGTGAAAGCTCACCAGAAGCACTTTTTCATCAAGAAAGATGCGGCGCAGCGCTCGTGAGCTTTTCCGGTAGAAAGCCATTTCTACCCGGAAAAGCTCACGAAGCACCCATTTTTTTGATGAAAAGTGCTTCCGGTGAGGTCACCGGAAGCACTTTTTCATAAAAAGATGGCGGCACCCAGCTGATGCCGGTACTGGGCCACGGCGCCCAGCTGATGCAGGTACCGGGCCGCGGCATAAAAAAGGTTGGGGATCACTGCTTTACACCTGTCTTTACAAAGAGAGAGAAAAAAGTCTAGTTTAGGAACCACTGAACCATGTCTTTCAAAGGTTCTGGAGCGCTGGGAAACTACCAGAGGACTGGAAAAGTGCTGACATGGTTCCCATTTTCGAAAAAAGGGGGGGAAATGGATCCAGGAAACTACAGACCTTCTCAGCCTGATATCAATACATGGGAAAATTCAGGAAAAGATAATTAAGCAATGACTCTGAGAACACTTAGAGGCAAGCAAAGACACAAACAGCAGGTAACATGTATTGTTAAAAACCAATCATGCCAGACAAACCTTATTGCATTCTTTGACAAAGTGGTTAAATTAGTGAACTAGTGAAATGCTGTGGGCATAATTGATTTGTCTTCAGTAGGGCATTTGATAAACTAGACCACAATATATTACTTGCTAAGATAGAAAAATGTGGATTAGACAGCATCACCATCAGATGGATTAGCAGCTGGCTGACTAAATGCACTCAACATTCTTTTATACTTAAAAGAATTACATCTACATGGAGAAAAAATTCAGTGGAGCACCTCAAAGCTCTGTCTTAGGCTCAGTACTCTCCAATATCTGTATAAATAATTTAAATGAGGAGATAGAAGGGGAACTCATCAAATTTCAGACAACTCCAAACTGGTAGAAATAGCCAATACTTCAGAAAATAAGCATAAGATACAGAAGGATATTGACAGACAAGAACACTGGTTCCAATTTAGCAAAATGAAATTCAATGGTGAGAAAAGTAAGTTTTACACTTAGGCAAAATCAAATGTACAGGTTTAGAGTAGGTGATAGCTGGCCTCAATAAGTGCAAGACGGATCTGAGAGTCCTAGTGGCCATTAAATATGAGCTAGCAGTGTGCTGCACATTGAAATATATAAAGAACAGTTGCTGGAATGGATATTTCTAGTTTAATGAAAAGAAGGAATGGAGTGACATGATAGCAGTGTTCCAATATCTCAGGGGCTGCCACAAAGAAGAGGGAGTCAAGCCATTCTCCAAAGCATCTGAAGGCAGAAAAAGTAGAAGTGGGTGGAAACTAATCAAGGAGAACTAAGGAGACATTTTCTGACAGTTAGAACAATTAATTAATGGAATAACTTGGTTCCAGAAGTTGTAGGTGCTCCAATATTGGAAGTTTTTAAGAAGAGATTGTACAACCATTCATCTGAAACGGTATAGGGTTTGCTACCTGAGAGGGGGTTGGACTAGAAGACCTCTAAGGTCCCTTCTAACTCTATTAAACATTCTATTTTATTATCTTATTATTCTGTTCTGTAATCCTGTTATTCTGCTGCAGCCACCAAAAAAGCCAACACAATCCTAGATTGCATTAATAGAGGGATAGAATCAAGACTATATTGCATCCAGTTTTAGTCACCATTGTGTGTGCGCACGCGTGTGTGTGTGCGTGTGTGTGTGTGTGTGTGTGTGTGTGTGTGTGTGTGTGAAAGCAACAAAGATGATTAAGGTACCCAGAGGCTAAAACATATGAAGAACAATTGTAGGTATTGTATAGTGGGTTTCACTAGGCAAGCAGCAGACCAGCATAGTTACAACAGCATTTATTGACTCAAAACAGGAACTGAGGAACAGCAGGCAAATGCCTGTAATTTATACTCTAGGCCCACAGGGCCTTAACCAATCATAATACTTGAAAAAGTCCACCCAAATATGAATGTTCTAAATTTCCCTCCTGTTGGAGTTAACATTTCACTTTAACAGGGCTTAACACAACTATATACATTCAATACATAATACCCCTCCCCTGTAGGGTAGTTCTTACCCTCAATCTATTCAATATTCATAGTCTTTAAGATAGGCTGAGGCCCACAGATCCTGGTGGATCACTGCAGTTTTACTGGAGAGTCCTATATAAGTGGAGTATTGTCCATCTCCAATTGGAGTGGCAACGGCTCTACTGCCCTTGGTACCTCCGTTTCTCCAGAGGCAGCTACAACAGGGCATAGGCAAACTTGGAGGAAAACAGTTTTCTAGTGGGTCTGATAACACCTTGGGACTCACGCCTGGGATTGGCCTGCCAATGCCATAACTGATCAATGTGGCGTCTGACTGTATGATCATTCCCCAGAATAATCTTGTATGGCAAGGGGCCCGTTACTTTACTCTAGTACCACCCAAGGTGCCCCACTCCCATAGATTCTGCCTCAGACCAATTCACCCGGCTGTAAGTTTCTGGGGGGGGGGAGTTTGGTTGAGCTGTCTCTGCTGCTACTCTGCCTGGGTGAAATCAGTTGAGCACCATGGTGAGCCGGTGGCCCCACCCCAGCTCCACTGGGCTGCGACCTGTTGCTGTACTGGGAGTTGTGTGTTGACACAGGAGGAAGTTCTCCATGTGGTGATTCCAGCTCACAGTTGTCATATGCTTGAGTGCCTCCTTTGTGGTCCTGACCATTGTTCAATCTGACCATTGGTTAGGAGGTGGAATGGAGAAGTTATTACATGCCAAATCATGTTGGCGTTGGGGAAAGATTGAAACTCTTCTGTTGTGAATTATACCCAATTTTATTACATCTGGCAGACCATATATGGTGAACAGCCAGCGCAACTCTTGGATGAACCTGGTCATGATGAGACCCATGCCACTTCAAACCATTTGGAATAACTGTCCATTACTATCAGGAACACCTGCCACTGGAAGGGGCCTGCAAAGTCAATGTGCACGCATGCATGGTCTCCCAGCAGTGCACTGGTGCTTGTGGCATCTTCAGTTGGGTTTCTGGGCAGATATGGCAACTCCTTACTTGACTTTCAATATTTTTGTCCTGGCCACCACAAGTAGCTCCTGGCTATTCTTGGGTACCCCTCGTATAGGGACTCCAGCACTCTGGAGCAAAGACTGAGTGGTATGAGGAACCTGCTGTCCCATAGCACACATCCCTTGTGGGCCAACAGTTCATTTTTCTGAGAAGTGCAGTGCTGGAACTCAGACCCTAGCCGGGCCTCTGGCTATCCCCTTAACACCCAGTTGAAAATGTGGCTGAGTGTTCTGTCCATGGTGGTTTCAGCTTCAATGTTCCCTGCATGTAGGGGTGCAATATCCCCTCCATGTAGGGATGCAATGTAGGGGTTCTTCAAGCAGATCCTGGATCACCAGAATATGACAAGCTGGGCCAGATCTGGCTCAGTCTGCGATAGAGGTAGTTGGTTGGGAGCGTCGGTGTGGCCCATTTCCTTGCCTGGCTTGTGGACTAGATGGTACGAGTATGCAGCCATAAAAATGGACCATCGTAGCATTCATGGCAAGAGGATCTGTGGTGTCTGTCTGTCAGCTGTGAAGAGACCAAGCAGAGGTTTGTGGTCTGTAAAGATGGTGAAGTTTCATCCGTATAAGAAATCATGGAACTTCTTAATGCCAGCCATTATGGCGAGGGCTTCCTTGTCTATCTGAGCATAGTTCCTTTCAGCTGATTATAACATTCTGCAATAGTATATGATGTGGGCCTCTCTACCATCTGGCATCCTGTGGCTTAGTACTTCCCCAATGCCATATGGTGAAGCATCACAGGCTAATGTTACTGGTAGGGTTTCATTGAAATGAGCTGGGATGCAATCCGAGGATAGCGACTATTGTTTGTTCTTCTGCAGTAGCATCATCTACTGGTAGCTGCCAGTAGACCAAGGCAATGTCTAGCTTAGCGAAGATTCAGCCTCCCTGGAGCGATGCGAGGATCTGGCTTACCACTGGTACAGTCTGCAAAGATGCAAATGTCCCTGTTAGGCTTAACTGGGGTCATTATGGGAGTCTCCCACTGACTACAGTCCATAGGTTGGAGCACTCCCTGCTGTATTAGCTTGTTTAGTTCCACATCAATTTTAGGCTTCAATGCAAAGGGAACCCTGGCATAGGTTTAATTGAATTGGAGTTACTGCTTGATCAAGGTTGAGTGAAATGGGTGTCCATTTGTATTGTCCCAGCTCAATGCTAAATACATCCACATATTGTTGGCATACCACTGCTAGATCAGCTATTTGAGTTTGATGGATTTGATCCTGGTGCCCAGGGCCTCGAACCAATCCACACCTATGAGGCTGGTGCGTGGCCCCTCTATGACCACTACACTGAGGGGACCCTTGTGCTCTCTGAATTGTACTCTAATGATAGCTTTGCCCCTTATGGAAACACAGTGACTCTGGAAGTCCATTAGCACTAAGCTCAATTATTTGAGTGGGATCCACCATCAGCTACATTTGCAAATGTGGTTGAAAGTCATGGAGGAGATAATGGACAGGGCCAATCCAGTATCTAGCTCCATGGAGCATGGGACCCCTTACACTTTTAGTTGGAGTCTTATTTTTTCTTTGATGAGGCATTGGGTCCCTGTACATTGGATGTTACGCCTTCCCAAGCAGTATTCAACTCTGTTCTGTCTTGGGGGCCATGTCCCCTTGTACTACTGTGTCACAGGTTTCATATACCACTGACAACATCTGCAACCTCTGGCAATGTGTCCTTGCTTTCCACAGGCATAGCTGTGCGGAATCTGCATTCTGCTGTTTCATGGAGCCCCCCGCAGCTTGCGCAGCTCTGTGGGGGAGTTACTTACTCTGTGAAGTGTGGCTGTCTGAGTGGCTCTTTCCACAAGCAATTGATTTGTTTGATCTCACTGACCTCCCCCGAGCCTTATGCGGTCTCTTAGTGGATTGCTGGGGGGCTGGTGTGTGTTTTTGGTGACCAGAGAGTCTTCATGGCCCCTCTGGCAGCCTTGTCTGCCATGACTTCCTTCAATGCATCTTGGAAAGTCAGTTTCTCCATGGCGAATAGGCACTGCTCTAATTCACTATTATGCAGGCCTCAAATGAGCCTGTCTCTGAGACGGTCTTCCAGATCAGGGAACTCACAAAGCTTGATGAAGGGCTGCCACAAACTCTGCTGCCGATTCCCCAAACTTCTGTTCATGTTGCTTGAATGCATGGCACCGGGCAATGACTGAGAGTTTAGGCTCAAAATGTTCCCTTATTTTTTTCTTGAGGTCTGCGTAGGCCACAGTCTCTATGCTTGCCGGTGCTACCAAATTTTCAGCGATATCAAAAGTGGCTTGTCTGCAGACACATAGTAGGGTTGCCTGGTGATAGTTGTCTACTCAGGAGATGTATGAGCTACACTGTTCCAGGTGAGTGATATTGAATTCGTTGAGCCTTCCCAGTTTAGCCATTTTGAGAAGGCCCCTGTGGTGCTAGTTAATGCCTGTACTGCTGCAGTTGGAGCTATGCTGTGCTTAGGAGTCCTGGGGACAGATCCCTCAGGTACATCTGTACCTCCAGTGTGTATTATTGGTGGGCAGGAGAGGGAGCATGGTCCCATCAGGGCTCTTTACCCAACCTGACACCCAGTGATTTCAGCATGCCTCCAATCTGGCTTACAGGTAGGCAAGGGTGCGTTCTAGTCCTGCTGGGACATGTTACCCAGCCTATTACCTAATGATTTCAGTCTCTTGGTTAGCAGCAGCTCTCTCCTCTGTAGCACCCCACCTTCATTGACACTATTGTGTAGTGGGCTTCACTAGGAAAGAAGCAGACCAGCATAGTTACAACAGCATTTATTAACTCAAAACTGGAACTGAAGAACAGCAGGCAAATGCCTGTAATTTATACTCTAATAATATTTGAAAAAGCCCACCCAAATATGAATGTTTTAAATTTCCCTCCAAAACAGTTATAATTTCACTTTAATAGGGCTTAACACAACTATATACACTATATTCAATACATAACAGGAGGAATTGGGTATGTCTAGTTTTAATTTTAAAAAAGGACTAGAGGGTGACATGATAGCAATGTTTCAATATTTGAGGAGTTGCTACAAAGAAGAGGGAGGGAGTCAATTTATTCTCCAAAGCACCTGAGAGCAGGACGAGAAACAATGGATGGAAATTTGTTAATATTAGAATAGTGAAGCTGTTTTCCAAAGAGGCCCATAAAATGTCCTTAGAGCTGAAATCTTTGTTTCCTGAAATGGATTCCTTGATAATGTTCAGTCTATCCTGCTTTCTCACTTTTGAGATTGAGTCAAATATATTGCTCAGGTCATGTGTGTACTTGATTGCACTCTCTTCCTATGTTCTTTATCTTGGGAATCCTTTGGGATCATGATGATCTTTACATCACAGACCATGTAATTTAAATTAGTATCTTCTAATCCTATAATGTGAGTAAAAATATGAATTATCATGGAGCCCTGGAAGAATGGCAAGAGGGAATTTGATTTTTCTCCATCGCATTTTAAGACGTGTAGACTTCAACTCTCAGAATTCTTAGCTAATACGCTGCCTGGGGAATTCTGGGAGCTGAAATCCAGACATCTCAAACATACTGAGGTTGAGAAGCACTGGTTTATGCCTTAAAGATTGAAGGGCCTCTTGTCTGGTTCTGACACAGGAGACAGGCTATTGTTCCAAAGTGCAAAGTGTAGGGAAGCTTTCAGAGAGTAATGGCCAACAGGTCTCTCTTCTCTGATCTTTTTCTTCCTCTGCTGTTTATTATGATACCCAAAATGTGCATTTGGACTTGGCTTTTCTTTTTAGTTTCTACTGAGGCCAGTTTTTCCTTCAGGCTTCCTCGAGGCAAATGTCATAGCAGTACAAATCCTTCTTGCATTTAGACCTACCACACACCTTCCAGACATTTAACTACTACTTGCTGTTAAACTGATCGACTGACACTAAGTGTTTATGCTAGTAATAGCAATAATTGTGAAGCCTTGTGAAGCCTTGCATAGACATTGTGTTGATCAGGCAAGTGCAGAGAATGAATGCTCCAAGGGAATGGAAAACCTCCCCTTCCCCCTTCTATGGCTTTTCTCAGCAGCAAACTGAGCAGAGATAGTACAGGACAATCTCCAGTTGCAGAGCAGATAGTAAAGCTTGACATAAGTTAAATACTAGTCATAGCCTTGCTGCTCAAGTCAGAAATATTAACAAAAAGTGAAATATAAGCATGGCTTTGATATGAATGAGATTATGCAAAGCCAGGTTTTTGCATCCCATCAACATGGCAGAGAGGAACCTCAAAAGGCTTTGGTACTGGAATGTTGTATGAGATATTTCATACCCAAGTCATTTCCTGGGTGAGCCACTCCATTTCCAAACTCTGACTTGTTTGAGCTTGTAATTAAACACCCCTTTCCTAAGAGGTCTGTAGGGGGCGTGCATAAGCGCACCAACGTGCCTACCGTCCCTGTCCTATTGTTTCTCTTAGTCTTTTATTTTTTCTTATATGTACCCATTTCATGTATTCACAACCATGTATACACTTATACTTATTATCTTGTAAACAATTGGCAAATCAAATAAATAAATAAAAATAATAATAATAAATATTAAGCTCCTTATTCTCTATTTTCTGAACTGCCTATTTCCTTCCATCTTTTTCCTGGCTGGCAGAAGTGAATATGACTTCTGGATACTGGCTTTCTAAGCTTTGAGAGAATGTTTGGAAAAGTCCCAAACCATTTTACCATTCATCTCTTTCTCTCTCCCCCCCTCCCCCATTCAGCATTTTTATACTACTTGAAAGGAAGGAAGGAAGATGGGAATGAGAAGGAAGGAAGGAAGGAAGGAAGGAAGGAAGGAAGGAAGGAAGGAAGGAAGGAAGGAAGGAAGGAAGGAAGGAAGGAAGGAAAAAACACACCTGAAGACATGGGTCAACTCAAATGAAGATGAAAGGGGTCAGGGAAAAAATACACTCTTCATTGATCTTTTGATGTTGTCTAATGCTAACAATTCTTTTCTGTCTGAAATAGAAGTCCCTTAAGGAAAAAAAATGGACAGCAAATATGAAATGATTACATGATTATATTCAGCATGGTTTCTGTTTTATTAATAATAGCAGCAGTGAGAGAGAGCTGGAGCTGGAAGGAAGTGGTTAGTTTAACTGTTTTCCACATCATGTGATCGGTCAATTCAGCAGTGACAACACAGTAGGGAACACACAATTCTTAGCCAATATTTCAAACACTTTGCAGAATATAAAAGGCTTAATGAAGGGAAGGTAGCCCTAAGCATATTATCTTTATTTAGAAATATAGATTTCTAAAAAAAACAGGCTCAAAAGTTATGATACATCATTTTGTAATATAGTAATAGTAAGCAATGTATTAAACAAATTAATTTTGTGTTTTATTTAACAATCTGGATGTGATTATGTCTTGTGCTCTCTTTCTATTTTTCTTTGGGGTTACTAATCAGCAATCAGAAATAGCAACAAGACTGTATTTGCATATGCAAAACTGCATTTGATGTCATACATCAGCCAGTTTGAAACTGAGAAATCTTTCCTTGCAAGTCTTTCTTGCAGATCTTACTTTATAGAAAAATACAAAAAAGGGCCATCGTCAACACAAAAATCTCCATACCTGTGGTGCAGCTACTTAATCTTGAAGATTATTTTGCTCACATAGGTAATCTCAAATAGGGCTATCAATTTAAAAGAAAAATATGTATAATTATATTATCCTTCCATAGTTTGCTTTATTTCTGAATTGATTTCAATACATTTTGAAGAATTATTTTTATTTGTGTATACAAAATAAAATGTACAGCATAAGCAGTTACGAAAACTGCTTTTTGTCTTTCATATTAAATAATTTAAAAAGGTAACATCAAAATGTGCATGACTTTGTCAGTATTTTGGGACATGTTGTAATATGAAAATATAATTGATGGTTTACAGTGAGAACCAGGCATGTAATTTTA
This sequence comes from Notechis scutatus, assembly GCF_049901735.1. Classification (NCBI taxonomy): domain Eukaryota; kingdom Metazoa; phylum Chordata; class Lepidosauria; order Squamata; family Elapidae; genus Notechis; species Notechis scutatus. The sequence goes on along the minus strand of NC_142025.1, from coordinate 82,032,843 downwards.
TTAACATACATCAAAATCATCCACTTTCATTAGAGGCCTAGTGTTTAGTGTTCCATCACAGTACTGTTTACACTGAAATAGTAGCAGTAACAGAATAATTTACGTGTCCTGCATCCTACTTAGACTTGAACTCATTGCCAGAAGACTATGACTTCTGTAAATATCTATTGGTCATAAAGTCATGGAGGTCTGTAGCATGGCTCTATTGATTACCTCTTGATGTATGTTTGTAGGTTTTTTTTTTTTTTTTGGAATGTCCATTTTGCTACCTAGAACAAAGAAAAATACTATGTGTCCATACACATTAAACTGGTGATGCTCTCCACCATGCTTAAGACAGCAAAGAAATTAAAATGCTTTCACAACTACTTCTTACCTAACATCTGTTAACTGAGATGAATGTCTCACTGCATAATGCTAGGACAGGCACTGACAGCTTGAGTGAGGAAATTGTTGCATGGTTAAGAGTTAAACAGCATGACCATGGCCAAAAATAGTACATAAGGTGGTAATATTGCAACAATGTCCAATTTCAGGTCTCCATCATTACCCCACATGATGTAATTATATATCCCCAATCTACAAGTAGTCCTCAACTTACATCTATATATTTAGTGACTGGAGGAAGCCAGATTTGCTTAATAACTGCATGATTCACTTAACAGCCGCAATGATTCATTTAACAACTGGAAAAAGTTTTTAAATGGGGCACAACTCACTTAACTCTCTTGCTTAGCAATGGACATTTTGGGCTCAGTTTTCATAAATCGAGGACTACCTGTATTCCCAAAGTGTGAGAAAACCAATTCATTGTAGTTAATGCTTCTTAAGAGATGTAAAGGGCAAATGAATATTAATAAAAGAAGGAACTACTTAGTTTCTTGTACTAGCTCTATCTTGTTTGAATTCATATTTGTATCCTGAAGCAAAAGAAATCAAACAAAGGGTCCTGTTTTTTCTTAATAGTCTCAGTATTGGCTGTTTTGAATTGATGCTGGCTTGTTCCTGTAAAGAGAATCCCCTCCCCAAGAATCTCTTAAAAACATTTCGCAAGGACAGTCACCCAGGAAGCAAAACAGAAAAGTCCCCATTAAAATAAAACAAGCTTTTTCTGTCTTCCTTTAACTGCTAAGACAGGTACCAATCAACCTTAAGAAAACTGATTAATTCATAAAGATAATATTGCCTGTTCATAAAACTGGATTCCTATTAAAATACTGTGTAGCAAATGGATCTCTGAGAGATGGAAAAACAATTAACGGGAGACTGAAACTGATCACCCAAGGTAAGGATGCATTAGGAACACAAAATCACCTATATCTGAATACATCCTTTTAGCCTACTCTGTGCACAACAAAGAGAAAGTTATAACTCTAATTTAGATATTTCTGTCAAACATTGTAAACATGGAAGAAAACATCCTCACAAATATATCAACATGCTAGGAACAAAGGACTTTAAAACAAATAAAAATCCACTAGCTCGCCATTCCAATTTGTCACCTTTCCCCAAGAACACACATTGCTGTTGGGGAAAAATGGAACCTCCTTTCCAAAAAAACAGCTTGCCTCATGCTTTTTCTTCGCCTGTCACTTCTCTTCCAGCTTGGAATAAGAAATGGACTAGGATCAATTCAATATTCTAGAGAAGAAACATACTTTATACTTAGCTTCTGTCTCTGGAATATGGGAGATGTAGGTTAAAAACTGTTCTAACCTGCAGAATAGATAGTTCTTACTACTTGCATATTCTTGCATATTCTTTCCCTTGTTTATCACCCTTTTACAAATGATTTTGAGACCCTTTATTAGGACACAACACATTAGAAAACTTCCCTAAGAAGAAGGAAGAAATTCCATGAGAAAATATTATCTCCCCTTTGTGTTTAACAGCCTCTTATATTGCTGGGGAGAAAAACTCCATCTCCATTCACAAAACATATCCTTAATTAATTAAGATGGAGGTATCATGTATCTGAAAACCAGGGAGGCAATAATCCCAAAGCATTCCCGAAGCACTTAGATGGCAGATAGGTGGAGATGGAGTGGGGAAAAGAGATCTGGCTGTTAGCTAACAACAGCCAGAGAAATACATTTATTTTGTAAGTGGGGAATATATTGTCTATGGCAACCTTACAATAGCTGGGAAAATAATGATTTAAAACACTGAAAAGGCAGCAGAGGATAAAGCCAGGAATCCAAGTGCAGGAGCCAATCAACATGCAAAGGCATGGCAATTTAACACCTAGGTCCATGTTTTTCTTAAACATGAAAGTCAACAGAGAAAAAACATGTCTATTCAGAGGGAGAGTAGAGTAGCATAGTGCAGAGCAGAACAGAACAGAATAGCCATAGCCATAGCACTTAGATTTATATATTGCTTCACAGTGATTTACATCCCTCTTTAAGCGGTTTACATAGCATATTGCCCCCAACAACCTGGGTCCTCATTTTACGACCTTGGAAAGGATGGAAGGCTGAGTCAATCTTGAGCTGGAGAGACCTGAACTGCCAAACTACTGGCAACCAGTAATCAGAAGTAGCCTGCAGTACTGCATTTTAACCTCTGTACCACCGCAGCTATATAAAAGGAGTGGAGTGGAGTGGAGTGGAGTGGAATGGAATGGAATGGAAGGGAATAGAATAGAATTGAATTGAATAGAATAGAATAGAAAAGAAAGCTGGAAAGGATCTTTTAGGTCATCTAGTCCAACCCACTGCTCAAGCAGGAGACCGTATACTCGTGATGGCGAACCTATGGCACGCATGTTGGAAGTGGCATGCAGAGCCATCTCTCCAGGCACGCCAGCCATTGCCCATTGCTCTTCCAGTCAGTTGGCCTTTGCGCCTGAAGGAGTGCTGGAAACTGGAAGAGCAGCTCCCTGGCATGCATGCTTGCGCCAGCCAGCTGGTCTTTGTGCGCTCACATGTGCATTAGAAACTGGAAGACCAGATGGCCAGTGTGCATGCTGAAGAAGCTTTTGGGGGAGCCTCTCTTCCAGTTTCCAGTGTGTGCGCACGTGCACATGCTCCTGTTTCGGCACTCGGTGCCAAAAAGGTTCACCACCACTGCCCTATACCATTTCTGACAGATGGCTGTCCAATCTCTTCTTGAAAATTTCCAGTCATGAATTCTATTGGTTGATTGTTCCCACTGTCAGAAAATTTCTCCTTAATTCTAAGTTGAATCTCTTCTTGATCAGTTTACATCCCTTATTCCTTGTCTGGCGTTCAGGTACTTTGAAAAATAGGTTGACCCCTTCCTCTCTGTGGCAGCCCCTCAAATATTGGAATACTGTTATCATGTCACCCTGGTCCTTCTCTTCACTAAACTAGCCCTGCCCAGTCTTTGCAACCATTCTTCATATGTTTTAGCCTCCTATCCCCGAATCATCTTTGTTGCTCTTCTCTGTAGTCTTTCTAGAGCAAACTTGCAGCCCGTGACTTGGATGTGTCTGCGCTGGCCACACCTACCCGTTTTAGCAAAGGGGAAAAAGTTGTGATATGTCACATGACGACAACTTGATATTGTGAGTTTGACACCCATGTTCTAGAATCTGAACATCTTTTTATAGTGTGGTAACCAAAATTGGATGCAGTATTCTAGGTTTGGTCTTACTAAGGCTTTATAGAGCAGTATTAGTACCCTACATGATCTTGACTGAATCCCTCTGTTAATGCAATTTAGGATTGCATTGGCTTTTTTGGCTGCCGCTGCACACTGATGACTCATATTTAATTGATTGTCCACTAACTCTCCAAGGTCCTTTCACAGTTACTACTATGAAGCCAGATCTTTCCTTGATAAAGGAGATAACAAGCAGAATATTTCCCCAACCGTTTATCACACTTGTGTTTCTTGATTTTATTTGCATGTTGTAGGAAGAAAAATCCAGTCCGGTTCCAATGCCAGGAGAAAAATGCTGCAAATAAAAGGGAGGCTGGATACAAGGAAAGAAGGTGTCTCTTTGGTTCCCAGAAACTTCAATGACAGCAGCATGTTTTCTGGGCTGGCTGACAAAATGGTTGAGTGAGTGGATGGATCTTTATAGCATTCTGAAGTCTTGTTATTAAGTCTTGCTCCAGGAGGTTGTACAATGTAGTGAGCCATGACCTGGATGACCAAGAATGTCTCCCTCAAGTAGTGGAAGCTAGTAGCCATCTCTCAAGATTTATTCCATGTCTACAAAGTAGCAGCGGTTTTTTCTTCAAATAGTTCTCTGCAGCTGGTTTTTTTCTGAATTTATAGAGCTCTATTGGACTCCTAAGTTGTGCCCTACCAATTAAGTTCCCCCTATAAACATGAAATTTATTTATTTATTTATTTGATTTGCCAATTGTTTACAAGATAGTAAGTATAAGTGTATACATAGTTGTGAATACATGAAATGGGTACATATAAGAAAAATAAAAGAAGAATAAGAGAAACAATAGGACAGGGACGGTAGGCACGTTGGTGCGCTTATGCACACCCCCTACAGACCTCTTAGGAAAGGGGTGAGGTCAATAGTAGACAGTCTAAGGTTAAAGTTTTTGGGGTTTGGGGAAGAAACCACAGAGTCGGGTAGAGTATTCCAGACATTGACCACTCTATTGCTAAAGTCGTATTTCCTGCAATCAAGTTTGGTGCGGTTAACTTTGAGTTTGTATCTATTGTGTGCTCTTGTGTTGTTATGGTTGAAGCTGAAGTATTCATTGACAGGTAGGACATTGCAATGTATGATTTTATATACCATGCTTAAATCAGACCGAAGACGGCGTAATTCAAGGTTTTCTAGTTCTAGAATTTCAAGTCTGGTGGCATAAGGTATTCTACAACGAGTAGAGGAGTGGAGAACTCTTCTTGTGAAATATTTCTGGACTTTCTCAATTGTGCTAATATCAGATACGTAATGTGGGTTCCAGACTGATGAGCTGTATTCGAGTATTGGTCTAGCAAATGTTTTGTATGCTCTAGTTAGTAGTGTGATATTACCAGAGAAAAAGCTACGTAGGATTAGGTTAACAACTCTTAATGCCTTTTTGGCTATGTAGTTGCAGTGGGCTCTAGCACTTAGATCATTAGAGGTGAGTATTCCAAGGTCCTTTACAGAGCTTGGGTCATCAACAAGATCTTGACTATTCAGCTTGTATTTTATTTTCTGATTTTTTTTGCCAATATGTAAGACAGAGCATTTATTTGTTGAGATTTGAAGTTGCCATTTGTTTGACCATTCTGATACATAGTCAAGATCTTTTTGTAGGGTAGCAGTATTGTCTGTGGTATTGAACAGCTTTACATCATCAGTGAAGAGAACGCAATTGCTCTTAATATGATCACAGAGGTCATTTATGTAGAGTATGAAGAGAGTTGGTCCTAGAACACTGCCTTGGGGGACACCACTATTGACAGGTACAGAATTTGATAGGACGCTCCCAATTTTGACCATTTGTTGTCTGTTTGCCAGGAATACTTCTATTGTCCAGAGATACCATAGGATTTTATTTTTAGGAGTAGTTTGTTGTGTACTACAATAGATTTGGAAAACTAAAACATAAAAATATTTTCTCATCTTTTACTGGAGGGGTAAAAAATAAAGTAACTCTACAAATCTCTCTTATCTTTTAAAGTCATGGCAATTTTTAACAGTAAGTGATCCAAATGCATCTCAAGCATACATTCGCAAGTTTATCTTTTCTGTATAAGTCTAAGCAGAAGTTATGCATAGATCTATAAAAATGCTAATTGATTTCGCCTTCTTTATCCGCCCTCAACTTTTGTGACTTAATGAAGGTCTGACCATCGAATTCCCCTGTGGCGCACTTGCGTCGTAGGATACGTCGCGCCGTTTTTAAAATGGCAAGAGCGGGACGTATTCGGGACTGAAGAAGATTGTTATGGATTCGCTGGTAAGCGTAATGTGGAAGGCCCGTTTCGGTAGTTTCCCTCAGCGTTTTTGTGGCAAGATTTCGTTTGTTTATGGGATCGGGTTTAAGAATTTCTAGTCTGTTCCCCATCTCTTTAAAGAGTTCTGAAATAAGGCGTATTGAATGATATCGTAATGAAAGAATGGAGCTCTTAAATGCTGGGTCTGTAACGGAGTCTGTATTTTATTACGCCTAGTGAGGCGCCTAACTGGGAAAGAGCGGTTTGAAGCTCTGGGAATCTCTTAAACTAATGTTGGCTTAACTAGTTCTACTCTTCCACTATTCATTTATCATTAGATATTGAAAGAAAATAAAAGGTTGTGACAGCTCAGTATCTACGATGATATAATCTTTCGTGAATCATTTACCTCAACAATTGAGGTAAATGATTCAACAGTTAACTGAGGTAAAACCTCAACAGTTGAGGTAAATGATTCGTGAATCATTTACCTCAACAATTGCAGATAATTTTAAGGCTACCCAATGCGCTATTGTTGCAGGAAAGAGAGCAAAGGGGAAACACTTAATAGGATACTTATAATTAGTGGTTATCAACAAAGCAGGTGTGACACCACTATTTTTATATTAAAATATATTTTGCATTACTTTCAGTAAGTTATCTGGAGTCACTTATGTGTAAGTTGGATGGCTACAAATTTTTGTTTGTTTAATTAATTAATTAAATTAATTAATGCTTAACAATGTAATTTTATTGTCTCATGAGACCATATAAGGTTGCTTATATTTAGAATAATTTCATTTCAGAACAAGTTTCTTAAAGATGAGTACTGTGTGTTTGTCTAATGTAAAAGGTAATGGGATTTTGTTAATAGAAGATATATGTCATATTGATGGCATTTATACCATATTGATGGGTTGTTTTTAGTGTAAGATGTAGTGTACATGTAGTGTAAGATGGCATAGGACAGGTCACCATTTTTGCTACAAAAGATTCAATAGACTGTTCTTTTAGAAATAGATTATAAAAGTTTTTTAAAATTTCATCATCATTAACCCACCTTATAATGAAAATAGCTAATTTCAATTATATTTAGTAACATTTGTTGGTAATGGATAAACGTAAACCTATGACAAGTATTTGAAAAATACAGGTTGTAAGAATAATTGTGTACAAACAGTTGTATACAAATGGTTTATCAAAAGAAAATGAAAGCTTCCTGAGTTCCCGAACAACTGATGTGAAAGTAATATGTGGTCATCCAGATTAATCTATAATTCTATTGGGTTGTATTGAACTTTTATTTTACTTTTATTTTCAAAAAGCATTATATTTTCTTTTAACAGAATCACTTAAGGACCGAGTACAGGCTAAGATTCTTCAACAGGTTGAAGACTGCCTGTAAATATCAGTAGTTAAGTAAAAAAAAAAAGATAAAATTACTCTCAATGTGCACATGGCTTTGCAGTTTTAATCTTGTTGATTATCTCTATCTTTTATGTCTTATCCTATTGGAGATTCTAATTTTTGTTCTAACTTTGTTTATATATACAAAATGTCTTGTTTTATTGTTCTTCGCTTTATTGTGCTTTGCAATCCCCCGGTAGAGCTCTATGTCACTTTTTGGTAATTTATTTATTAATTTACAAATGGAAAGTTTGTGGCAATTTTGCATCAAGCAAGTCTATTAGTGACATTTTTCCAACAGCATGTACTCGTTTCATCTCTCTGTCGCATTTTGGTAATTCTCAAGTTTGATAATATTTTAAACTTTTTCATTATTAATAAGATCATGATTAGCATTTTAGCAATAAAATATTTTAAATGTATATATGTATGTATGCTGTTTTTTAAGAAATAATGCTATTGCACACTTAATAGACTATAGTAATTCTCAACTTACACAACCATTTGTTTAGTGACTGAAGTTAAAATGGCACTGAAAACATTGACTTAAGTCCATTTTTCCTATTTACTTCTATTGCAGCATCCCCATGGTCATGTGACCAAAATATAGGCGCTTGACAACTGGCATGTATTTGTGATAGTTGTACTGTCCTAGGGTCACATAATAACCACTTGTAAACTTTTCAGCCAGCTTCTCACAAGAAAAGTCAATAGGAGAAGCCAGATTCATTTAATAACTGCATGATTTGTTTAAGAATTGTGGCAAAAAGGTCATAAATTGGGGCACAACTCAACTGTCTTGCTTATCAATGGAACTTTTGGTCTCAATTATGGTCATAAATCAAGAATTACACATACAGGAAAGTATCATAGGGTAGGATAGAATTCTTTATTGGCCACGTGTGATTAGACACACAAGGAATTTATCTTTGGGGGCATATGCTCTCAGTGTACATAAAAAGAAAGAAAAATACATTCATCAAGAACCATAAGATACAACACTTAGTTATAACCATAGGTTACTAAATAAGCAATAAAATAATACTAGGAAACAAAACAATATAAATCATAGAGATACAGGCAACAAGGTTATAGTCATAAGTGGGAGGAGATAGGTAGTAGGAAGGATGAGAAAAATAATAGTAATACAGTCTTAGTAAATAGTTTGACAGTGTTGTGGGAATTAGTTGTTTAGCAGAGTAATGGCATTCGGGGAAAAAACTGTCCTTGTGTCTAGTTCTGGTGTGCAGTGCCCTAGTATAGCGTTTTGAGGGTAGAAGTTCAAACAATTTATGTCCAAGGTGTGAGGGATCTGTAGATATTTTCAGTATATAGTATAAACATAACTTTTATAAGCACTGGAAAACAAAAGAATGTGATTTATTGTGATATTCATTTTATTATAGTTGTCTGGAAGTGAATACAATATCTCCATGATATGGTTGTAATTTCATTTAAAACTATTTCAAAGGGCTAAAGTTTCGCTCCAGATTTGTCATTTATTAAATATACTTAAATATAAGCTCTAATGTTGAAATTATCTATCTATCTATCTATCTATCTATCTATCTATCTATCTATCTATCTATCTATCTATCTATCTATCTATCTATCTATCATCTATCTATCTACACAGAGTGTGATGACCCAGGGTGGGACACAAAACAGTCACAGAAAACAGGTGAAGCCCCTTTTATTCCTTCACTTTGCTTCCAAGCTCCGAATATCTTTGACGGAAGACAAAAAAAACTCCCACACAAACAGTTACACAAAGGCAAAAAGCAACACAAACGAGGCAAGATAAGGGCTGGAGGATGTCCACAATAACACATACTGGGAAGGATGCCAAATTCAGAGAGGAACTAGATATTTACACGCTTTGTTTCCAGCATTCGCTGGTACGCAGGTCCATACTCTTATTCAGTTGTCACAGCTGCAGCCCATGAAGGCCCTCTCCTCCCAAGTAGACCACATCTCTCCCTTATCCTATCCTCCCTGCATGCCCTAGGATGGATAGGGGATCGGTCTGGGTCCTCTGACTGCTCAGCCGGCCTCTGCCGTTCCCCAGCCTCCTCCACAACCTCTGGAGCCACACTCCCACTCCCTGTTGACTGTTCCTTCTCTCCCTCAGAGTCAGTCTCCACCAGGGGCATGACACAGACACATAGTACAATTGACCAGATTATTACAAAGTGTGTGTGTGTGTGTATTTTGGTCATATTCACAATGATCTTGATAGAGTAGAGCAACAGGCCCTATCCAGTAAGGTGAAATTCAGTGGTGAGGAATGTACGGTAAGCTCCTGCACTTAGCAGGAAAAAAAACAAATGCATGGTCCCTGGCTCAGCAATAATAACTTTGAGACGATCTAGATGTCCTAATGGACTACCATTTAAGTCTGATCCAGTTGTTTGCTGCAGCTGTCAGAAAGGCCAATGCAGTGCTAGGATGCATCACAGGGATAACATCTAAATCACAATAAATGATAATACCACTTTATACTGCACAAGTGAGGCCACACTTGAAATACTTCATCCAATTCTGGTCACCGAGAAACAAAAAAAATGCTGATTCTCTAGAAAGAGTGCAAAGAAGAATGCCACAAAGATGGTAAGGCATCTGGAGGCTAAATTTTATGATGAACAGTTAAGGAAGGAAATTAAGGAAACTAAGTATGTCTAGTTTAATGAATTTAAGTTCATTAAGAGTGACATGATAGCTGTCTTCCAGTACTTGAGGTAAAGTCATAGAGATGTGGGGATTGACTTATTCTCCTAAACACCTGAGGGTAGGACAAAAAGCAATGGATGGAAGCTCTCAGAGAGAGATCCAACCTGGAACTAAGGAGAAATTGAGAGCACTTAACCATTGGAAGAATTTGCTTCTCAGAATTGAAAGTGCTCCATCACTGAAGGTTTTCAAAAAAAATATGGAAGCCATTTATCCAATATGGTTTTATTTGCTGTAATGTTGTATTATAGTTTGACTTATTTTTGCCAATAAGGTAAAGTTTGCAGATTAGAAATACTTTACAAATGTTTAAGTTCTTATTTTTTTTCTATGCTAGTAACAAAAATGCTACTGAAATACAAGGAGAAAGTGAGTGTTTTGAAAGTAAGTTCAATGGATCAATGTAAAGTATTTTAATGAAATGAAAAGAAAATTATTGAGAAAATTATCTTATCTGAACTATGGTCCTATCACAATATTATAATTGATATTTTAATTAGAATCATGGATGAATGAATGGAAGTAATTTTCTGTAGTTAAGATTTTGAATAAAGGAATGCAAAATATTTCAAACAATGTTGTCATATGGGTTGTAATAAGTTGTACAATCTGCTTAAAGTGCAGTATTGACTTTAAGTTGTTTTGGATATTCACATTTAAGATCCATACGCGTTGCTTAGACTACTGCGCAATTTAAGTATGGCACTTGATTGGAAAAGGTACAACTCCAGATACCTTGGGTAAATTCAGCAGGATTCTTTTTTAATAATTTTACTAAAATGCAACATCAAGAAAAAAGTATAAGAAGATCCCCTCTTCCCCAAGGAACAACTTTCCACCATCAACATAGCAAATATAAACAATTCCAAAATCTCTTCTGTTCTTAGTTAAGATATTTAAAACTCTTCAACCCATAACCAATTTCTTAACAGAGAAATCAAGACTACCACTGTTTTCAATCTAGCTACCAGCAAATGTCCAAAATGTTAACATTATTAATTAACATATAAAACTCAACATTCCACATCTACTATTTATAGAAAATCCCATTTATACAATGGTCTCCATATCCTAACATTAATTAAAACCCAATATTACATGGTAGAGACCATTTCTCCTTTACAAAAGAAAAGCTCCAATTTACAATATTACAATTTATCCTATTCAAATATGCATTCTATATCACTAATCCGTAAACACTCCCATTTCACAAATATATAATAATCCCAGCTCCTAATATAAATAAAAGGCTAATATTTAACATAACAAAGAGAATATTTTCTACTTTAAAATTTTAATTTATGGAGATTCTCAATCATCCAGGTCAAAGGTGCTTTTCCAAGAGGCAACTGGACTTTCTGTTTTTTCTTTGAAGATGTTTTGCTTCTCATCTAAGAAGCTTCTTCAGCTGGATGGTGAGGAATGAAAGGTTCTTAGAGCTGCTCGGATCATCCAGAGAGTGGGTGGTGCTTCTGTCTCTGCTGTTGTAGGCTGAGCTAAATTCCTGAGGAACGCTCCTCCTTCCATCACGTGACTCCATTACAGCGTTCCCCAGCTTATGCTCAGCCTCTCGCAGAGTAGGCAGTGTTTTCAAAGTGCTCTTGGCCGTCTCAGCAAAGCCTTATTTTGACTCCTGTATTTCTTCTCAGGTTGTATTAGTTTATTTCCTCTCTTAGCCTTGCGCAGTTGGTTTTGTGATTTTAGATTCCCCTGGGAAGCCCCCCCGGCCCCAGGGGGTTCCAGGGGGAAGGTTAGCAAACTTTACAAGCTACCCCCCACCCCTTCCCCATTGCCGTTTCTGCCGTTTTTTTCTCTGGATCCCCATTGCTTTAATAGACGCTCCGTTTCAGTCCATTCCCCCCCCCCCCACCGAACGCTGCTTTTCCTTCGTTTCGAAGCTTTCCTTGCCTCCTTCTTTCCTGTGCTCCTCTTGGGGACCTCGGATTGCCTCTGGACAGTTTCTCTTGCTGCTACTGAAGAGCCCTGTAAGTCCACGTCTCAGGCGGCTGCCATTTTAAGCGCCGCCTCATGGCCGGGCACCATTTTGAATTCCTTATCTTTCCGATCTGCAGCATGCCGCACTAAAGCAGCAGGACCCGTAGGCCTGCTCGGAGTTTATTAAAGCATAAAAACCTTGCTGTTGCATTGGAGGCTTGTTCCCTGCCTCCGTCTTGTTGGCTTCCCCCGCACCAGCCGTAGCTGGCGCGGTTTACCTCTCACCACTTCCGCCCAGTTCCGCCTGGGAAGGCAGTCGGGTTTAGGCCTAGGGGCTTCCCGCCTTAAGGCCTCTGGCGTGCCTAGGTTGTTTGGACCGGCTTTCTGATATATAACAAAAGAAAAAAGAAAAAAGAGAAAACAATAACAACAGACCAGAGGAAAATAAGAGAGAGAAAGAATTTTTTTCTTTCTTTAAAATTTACAAAAAAGAAAGAAAGAGAGAAATATATATACATATACATATACATATACATATACATATACATATACATATATATATACATGCAGATGAGATTCTGCTGAAACGTTGCTACAACTTTAAAAGAACTACAATGACGTGGGAAAATACCCGAACCAAGCCGAACACCATATATATACATACATACATACATATGTATATACATACATACATACATACAGAATACAACAATAAAAGGGGGGGGGCGTAAAAGGGAGCAGGAGCAGTTTAACTTGGGGCGTAAAAGAATTTCCCAGGGCTCCCGGCCTTGTTGTAGGTCGACCCCTAGGCGCGCCAACCGCCTCCTATTTGATCTTTATCCTCCTCAATTATCTAAAAATGGCAGAAGGCAATCCTTCCACAGGCCCTTCTTTGAAGGCCAAATCAAAAACCCACCATCTGCGCAGGCAGGCTAAGGATTCCAAAGCCTCCCAGAGGGACGCCTTAAGACGCCACAAGGCCCTGGAAAAAGAAATTGATAGACGCACCAGGCAGGCAGGCACAGTGCCTCCCATTCTACCTCCTTCTACCTCTTCTCAACCCCCCCTCCTTTAGTCCATTCCTCCCTATCCAGGCGCAGGTTGCCCTCTCAAGGTCACCAGGTTCCTGGAACACCAGCCAGACGAACACCAGAGGCTACCTTTACGCCCACAGCCGCTGGCCTGCGCCAGGAGGAACCTCTCATTCAGGAGGTCCCGGAGCAACTGAGATCCTGGATGGAGTTGGCTATACGCCAAGGAATTGCGGAAGGTCTCCAACAGGTGGCCAGGCCTGGTCCTCATCCGCTGGTCACCGAATCCATAAGATCATTCCCTCCCAGATCGGAACCGCCCCAGGATCAGGTACCCCATCAGGGGGAGGTTTCCCACTCAGTAAGGGAGGACGAGGAGGTGGCGGAAGGGGACTTAGACTTGTACAGGGAGGAGGAGGAGGAGCAGTTTGACTTGGGGTCCTTGCACTATAATGAACCCCCTTCCGACATAGAACCATCAGAGGCAGAGATGTCAGAGGACGAGGGTCTTACCCCCGACCAACCCACCTTTGCAGGGCTCTTCAAGCCCCAACTATTCAAATCCCTCCTGTTCAAAGCCAGGAATATCTCGGGTCTAACAAGTCAGAACCCCTCTGACCCCTCTCCTCTCGCTCCGGAAGGTCCAGAGGATTCCATTTTTAAACAGCCTGTTGTGGAGGCCAAGGTCATCACAACCCCCCCCCCCCATCTTCCTTGACCTGGTGTCCAAGCAGCTTGCCTCCTCGGCAGCCCCCCCTGCCCCTTCGGCCCATGATAAAAAGTTCTTCAACTTAGACCCAGAGCTTTCCAACCTACTGGGCACCCCGGAGGTTGATGAACCCATCATGGGCCTGGCCTCTTCCTCCACCCTCAGCGACCCCCTAGAAGCCCTGAGGCCAGAGGAGAAACGATCGGAGCTGGCCTTACGCCGAGCTCATCAGTCAGACCCATGGGCAATCAGATCGGCCACGGCCGCCTCCTTCTTCATCAGGTCATCCATTCGCTGGCTTTGCCAGCTTAAGCAACATGTCCCAGCCTCCAATGTCCGAGCCCATCAGGACATAGCCAAGATCACGGCCGTGGCTGAGTTCTCGGCCGACGCTACCTTTCACTCTGTCAAATTTTCCACCCGTGCCATCTCCTCCCATGTCTCTGCCCGCCGTCTGCTCTGGCTAAAGCACTGGCAGGCAGACCTCAAGAATAAAGTAAATTGGCCTCCGCTCCCCTCGTGGGAAATAAACTGTTCGGACCATCCCTGGATCCCCTTTTAATAGAAGGAAGGAATAAGAAAAAATTCCTTCCATCCCTCATCCGCAAGTCAGAGCCCAGATCCCTGCAGCCCTTTCGGAGAGCTCCCTTTCGTCCCTTTTTCCTTTTTTTTTTTTTTTTTTAGAAAAAGACTTTATTAGTTTTACCTTTAAAAGAACAACACAACTACAAGTTATGTACAACGAAAAGACAAACAAGCCTTAGCATAGGCCAAGAGGGAAAGAGAGGAAAGCTTAAGAGAGGAAAAAGGGAAGAGTAAGGGAGGGGGAGGGTAGAGTAGGGAAAACAGTTAAAATAAAACCATATTTTTGTGACTGTCTGTAAGATCCTTTTTCCAATCCCCCTTCTCTCCCAGGTACCCAAGGCCCCCTTCCTTTGGATCGGGACAGCCCCAGGACAGGACCGACTCCTCTGATAGACACAGAAGAGGCGGTAACTTCAAGAGGCCTTTTCGTGGCTCTGGCAACAGGCCCTTCCGGCGTTCCAGATAAGCCACCAGACTCAATTCCCATTGGCGGGCGTCTTAAAGCCTTCGCCAACCAGTGGGACTCCTCCACTTCTGACGCCTGGGTTAGGGACACCATCAGGTTTGGCCTGGCTCTCGAATTCCAATCCCCCGATTTTTTCATGCCATATCTCCTCTCCAAGAACCACTCCAAGTGCAGCCTCATGGACTCAGCAATTCAGCACCTACTTGACATACAGGCCATCCATCCCGTTCCTCTATCTCAAAGAGGACAGGGATTCTACTCCCACTTATTTGTGGTTCCCAAACACTCCGGGGGATGGAGAGCGATTCTGGATTTAAAGCGGCTTAACCGCCATCTCATATACCGCAAATTCAAAATGAACACGTTGCAATCCATCCTCCTGGGAGTTAGACAGGGAGACTGGTTGTCATCCATTGACCTCTCTGAGGCATACCTACACATCCCAATTCGGCCCTCTTATTCCAAATTTCTGCGCTTCTGCTACAATAACCTCCACTTTCAATACGTGGCGCTCCCATTTGGGTTGGCCTCTGCCCCCAGAACCTTTACCAAGGTCCTGGCTACTCTATCTGCCCACCTCAGATCCCTCCCGGTGCGACTACACTGTTACCTGGATGACATCCTCATCCTATCCCCTTCCAGGGAACAAGCAGTGAGGGACACCCAAATCACCCTAACCTCTCTCCAGGAACATGGGTTCCTCATCAATTGGAAGAAAAGCCAATTATCCCCCTCCACCAGGATAACCCACCTGGGGACGGTAATAGACTCTGTGAAAGGGAGGGTGTTCCTCTCTCCGGAGAGAATCCTCAGCATCCAACAATCAGTCAGACACATCAGACACCTTAAAAGGGTTTCCTTTCTAGAACTAACCCAGTTACTAGGTAAAATGATATCTTGTATTTCCATTATTCCCTGGGCCCGTTTCCACTCCAGATCCCTCCAGGGGTTCCTGCTCCCGTACCAGAGAACCGGATCAAGCAACTCAAAGCGCAAGGTCAAGGTGTCACCAAGGGTGCTCACCTCCCTCCTTTGGTGGAGCAGAGCATCTATCAACAAGGGCTGCCCCCTCAAGGAGCCCCCAAGACTCACCGTTACCACAGACGCCAGTCTGTCCGGATGGGGCGCTCACCTACAGTCCCTTACAGTAGCACAGGGCAGATGGTCAGCGACAGAGAAACTGTGCAACATAAACTGGTTGGAGCTTCGCGCCGTCCATCTGGCTCTCCGCAGTTTCCTCCCCCAGGTACGCGGCCGCCACGTTCTCATTCTCACCGACAACATCACGGCCAAAGCTCACATCAACAAGCAGGGGGGTACTCAGTCTTCATGCCTAATGAGGGAGGCCGAGCGCCTCTGTCGGTGGGCAGTGTCTCACCTCCTTTCCCTCAGGGCAGACCACATCTCGGGTATCTCCAACACCCGAGCAGACTGGTTGAGCAGGGCCACCATAGACCAGTCGGAGTGGCATCTCCACCCATCTCTGTTCAGCGAGGCGACATCCATATTCAGTCTACCAGTAGTAGACTTGTTTGCCTCCCCCCTCAATACCCAACTTCCAAGGTTCGTTTCGAGATTCCCATCCCCAGGGGCGGAGTTCCACAACGCCCTTTGGTGCCCGTGGCCCCCGGGCCTCCTTTATGCTTTCCCTCCGCTGGCGCTGGTGCCCATAGTCCTTCAAAAGGTACTCCACGAGAAGGCGGAGCTGCTCCTTGTAGCTCCTTATTGGCCCCATCGCCCTTGGTTCGCGGACCTTCGCAGCCTATCAGTAGCCCCTCCCTGGAGGATCCCAGCAGACAGAATCTCTCTGTCTCAAGGTCCCCTCCTCCACCCGAACCCCCCAATGGCTTCAACTAGCCATCTGGAGAGTTGAGCAGGAACGTTTGAAGAGGGAAAACCTCTCTAACAAGGTCATTGATACCATTTTAGCAGCCAGGCGACCCTCAACCACAAGGATTTACGACGCCACCTGGGCCATTTTCCGTAAATGGTGTGTCAAACTTCTTATTGACCCAACGGCCCCCTCCATTGCTCAAGTGCTTGACTTTCTCCAGGAGGGTCTCAGCAAGGGACTATCCCACAATACACTAAGACGTCAGGTAGCAGCCTTATCCACAGTCATCCACTGTAAAGAGGCCAGTTCCCTCTCTCACCATCCCCGCATCCGTGCCTTCCTGAAAGGGGCCACAAATTTACGTCCTCCGTCCCTCCACCGGTACCCAACCTGGGACCTCAATAGGGTCCTTACTTCCCTCACAAAACCACCCTTTGAACCCCTAAAAGAGGTCTCTCTTCAGTTCCTATCCTTCAAAGTAGTTTTCCTGGTAGCGATCACATCAGTCCGTAGGATATATGAGAAATCGCTGCGCTGTCAGTTAGGAAAGACCTTTGTGTATTCTATCCCGACCGGGTGGTCCTCCGGCTTGACCCTTCCTTCTTGCCCAAGATTAATTCGGTTTTCCACAGGACCAAGGAACGTATCCTCCCCAATTTTTGCCCCAGGCCAACTCATGAAAGGGAGAGACTATGGCACTCCCTGGACGTCAGACGAACCTTACGGATTTACATTAAACGCACTGAGCCCTTCCGCAAGTCCGAGGCCCTGTTTATATCCTTCCAACCAAAGTCACAAGGGCTCAAGGTCCCTCCAACCACCATAGGCCGTTGGATAAGGGCGGCCATCGCCAAGGCGTACCAGGCTCAGGCCCTCCAAGTACACAGGGGTATCACGGCTCACTCCACTAGGAGTGCGGCAACTTCAGCTGCCTGGGCTACCCAGGCCCCAATACTCGACATTTGCCGGGCAGCTACGTGGGCCTCCCCATCACCCTTCATCAGATATTACAAGATTGACAAGTATGCCTCAGCTGAGGCCTCTTTCGGTAGAAGGGTTCTTCAGAGGGTTCTCAGGGAACCCGAGGGGACTACAGATCAGACAGCGCCCCTCCTGTAGGACAGGCCCAGCTTTGGTATGTCCCACTCTCTGGATGATCCGAGCAGCTCTAAGGAGAATGGGCGTTGGTTCTTACCTGACACGCCATTTCTCTTCGAGCTGCGAGGATCATCCAGCCCCTCCCTTTTTCTTTCACCGTCTGGTAGTGTCTTGTTTCGGCCAAGGAACCTTAAGTATAGTAAGATGAGAGCATGAATTCTGTTTCCTCTCGCCTTCGCATAAACTGGGGAATGCTGTAATGGAGTCACGTGATGGAAGGAGGAGCGTTCCTCAGGAATTTAGCTCAGCCTACAACAGCAGAGACAGAAGCACCACCCACTCTCTGGATGATCCTCGCAGCTCGAAGAGAAATGGCGTGTCAGGTAAGAACAACGCCCAATTTATGCTTCTAGCAGACAGCTGGTCATTTGCATTCTTTTAGCATGTTAAGGAGGTTTATCTGTGTCGTCAGAGTCACCAGAGTGGTGCAAATGGGTTTGGAGCCTTCTTGGAAATGTTGAAAAGACTGTTGTAGACTGGAGATAGATAATGTTGTATCCCTCCCCTCTGTTGAGAGAGGGCTCTTCAGTTTTGACACAGATGGCCTCTTTGACCCATCTTTCAAACCAGTGGTCCTCTCTATCCAAAATGTGGACTTTGCTGTCTTCAGAAGAATGGCCTTTGTCTTTTAAATGCAGATGGACTGCTAAATCTAGTCCTGATGTTCTATGTTGTGCCAGGCGTTTATGAAGTCTTTTTTTTTGCTTCCCCAATGTACAGATCTGCACATGGCTCACTGCATTGTATTGCATATACCAGCAATCGCCAACTGGTGGGCCGCAGCCCATTGGTGGGCCGCAGAGAAATCTCACCCCCAGAGCACCCCCCCAAAAGCAATTAATCCAGGCTGCACAGAAACACAAGGCTGCGCAGCCCACATGGCCCGCAGGAACTCTCCCTGCCCACTCACTCCTTACATGGCAAACTTGCCTGCTAAATTGCTATTTTTCCTTTTTCCAACCATTATCTGTTCTTCTGTGTCGGGAGATTTAGACTAGCTAGGAAGCAGGAAATGGTTGGATTTCTTGCTTTCTAGCTAGTCTTTAAATCTTCAGCTTTGCTTTTAAGCACAGCCGAACCTCCCTTAGGACTGAAGTTTTGATTATTCAGTGCAGACTCACGGCAAGCAAATTTGAGAGACTGAGCTAGCCAATGGTAGATCACTGAATGATTCTGTGAGCAAATCAATCTGCCTGCCTGCTTTGCCTGATTTTGGGTAAAAGTTGCTCTTTTTTATTAAAAATGCAATATTTATATAAATATTTATAATATTCACATACAAGCCATGCCCAGCCAGTTACATGACCACCAAGCCACACCCACAAATTAGGCCATGCCCACAGAACCGATTAGTGGTCCCTGGGATTTAGAATTATGAGTTTGGTGGTCCCTGAGGTCCAAAGGTTGGTGACCCTTGGCATATACCACATTGCTCAGTTTGTGTCTGTGTTTTATCCTTAAGGGAGACAAGCTTCTGCCTTAGTGTATTCTTGGGTTTGAAGACTTTTACACCATATTAAATGTAAGAAATCTTGTATACTACGTTTTTCTAATTAAGGTATCCAAAAATATCCACCAAAACTTACAACACATCCCATATTCCTGATTTAATAAATTAACTATGAAATCCTCTTTTTTCCTTTCATATAGGACAGCTTTTGCTCCATTCAGATAATTGTTATTCCTTGTTATAGATTTCTTTAATGTTTTAAAAGTCTTTTTTCTAAATCCAATAAAGAGAAATTATTTCAAATGTTGTTTGGGATTATCATGTTTATTTCCTTTTTAATTTTTGTTTGGGATTATCATGTTTATTTCCTTTTTAATTTTTGAAACCTCATCCAGTTTTCTCTTTACATCTGATGACATTTTCTTATTCAGAGACTTTATATTTTCCTCAAAGAAATTTTCCTACTTATCTTGTTCTATAACATCTTGGGGACATCTGTAACATCCAAGACATCATATAGCTATGATTGAGGCCAGATCCCTCCACACTTCCTCAAATGTCCCTAAATGCCATTATAAATCTTACTCTGATTCTAAAACAATTCTTTTTTCCTGCAAGCATATATTTATTCTTTAAGAAACAATTTCAAAGCCTTAATATTCAAAATTCAAAACTCCAACTTTTTCCAATGCCTTGAAAAGCTTACATTAAGGGTTGATGATATTCATCAGTATTTTCAGCTTTGTCATTCTGCAGGCATCTGACCTTTTAAAAAGAGTTAATAGGCAATTTTTGAAATTAACAAGGCAAATATATAAACTTAATATTCTTTAAAAGTGTCTGTTTGTAACTGGTGCAATGCAAATATGGCAAATTCTTCCATCTTCTGATTTCCTCTCCCCTTCAGAGAACTGTGCATTTTGTTTCTTTATGAGACTGAGGAAGAGCCACAAGGAGGAATTGCTTGGGTAGTCTCTGTTTGATCCAAAGGGTATCCTAGGAGCCAATTGGCTTCTGTTCCCTTCTAAATGCTGCAAATGTTGGTTCTCCGTAGAACTGCTGCGAGCATCCAGAGTGGGAGGTGCTCCAGTCTCATGTCGTACAGGCTGAGCTATAATTGAGGGAACGCCCTCCTCCTCCACGTGACTCCTCCTTGCGTTCCCCCAGATTTTAGCTCAGCCTCGACGACACAGGCAGCTAATTTTGTTCCTTGGCCGTTTCAGGTTCCTAATCTTAATTGCCATCAGGTTTGTCTTTTCCTCTTAAATCCTTGTTCCTTGCGTTAACTGTGTGGTTCCAAATTGTTGCCTTAGCGAGATTTCTCGCCCTCAGGGGAGAGGTAGGGGGAGTTGGAGCTTTGCCCCCCCTCCTCCTTCTTCTCTGCCTGTTCCCAAACCGCACTCCTTGGAGCCAGCCGCTTTTTTTCGTCTTTATCTTTCCGATCGTTGCGTCTTCCCCCCACTAACGCAATCAGAGGAAGCTCCGCTTCTTCTCCCAGCCCTTCTGAATTTCATTCCTTTTTAATTTTAAGGGCTGGTGTGTCTGTGGGCTTTTAGCGCCATTGCGGGCGGCCATTTTAGGCACGCCTCGTGGTCGGCGCCATTTTGGTGAGCTTCGAAGTTGCGTGGTTGACTGTTGGTCCTCAGCGTGATTAATAGGCCGCGTGGACTCTGAATTTGCCGAGAATACCGTGGCTCCGTGCCCAGTTATTCTCCCTTGACTTTCTTTTGCCTCAGTTGGTATTGTTCTGTGATTGCCCGCAACTCGCCCAGAGACCCAGGCAGTTACCTTCCAAGTTCGCTGGGAGGCTGCCTTTGGAGGCCTTCCTCACCCACCTCTTTCTCATTTGTGCAAAGTGATATTTCTTTTTGTATATAGAAGTATTAATTTTTCACTGGCCTCAGCGTTGCATTTGGCTTCTCTTATACAGTTTAATATTTAGTTAGTCTTTTATTAGGTTTCATTTCATATTTAACTACTTTGGGCTCCGCCCACCCTTAAAATAAATAAATAAATAAATAAATAAATAAATAAAATAATAACAAAAAATAATAAAAAATAAAAAATCAGAAATTAAAAATAAAACAATTTTTTTTCCTTTCTTAGATTAGCCTTTTGGCAAGACCTTTCCTTCAAAAAAAATTTTTTTTGACTATTATTAGCAGATAGATAATTAAGGGAAATTCCCTTTTTTCCTCCCAAAAGGGGGACGTGACCCAACTTTAGGAAAACTGGCTTGAGCAATAGGCCGAACTCCTAGGCGCACCAACCGCCTCCCCAAATTTCTTGGTATCATGGCAGAGGGCAATTCTAGTGGGCCTTCCTTAAAGGCCAAATCCAAAACCCACTACTTACGCACAAGGGACAAGGATTCCTCCAGTGCCTCCCAAAGGGATGCCTTGCGGCGTCATAAGGCTCTGGAGAAAGAATTTAGCAAACGCTCTAAGGACTCGCCTTCTGTAGCTCTTGCCCCTCCCTCTCTTGCTGTACAGCCCCCCCCCCCGCCGGGGCAGTCTTCCCCCTCCAGGTGTAGTTCTACACGAAGTCTCCAGACCCCTCGCGCCCCTGAGGCAACCTTCACGCCGAATGCAGCGGGCCTACGGCATGAAGACCCGGCTTCCTCTATTATCCCTGACAGTATCAAGGAGTGGATGCAACTCGCCATCCGTCAAGGGATCGCTGATGGCATGCAGCAATTGTCAAGGTCGGAGTCTCAAGGAATGGCGCCTGGATTTGAATCCGTGTCTACCAGGCCTATCGCCGGTCCAGCATCACAGCAGGGACAGGTACCTCTCCAATTGGACGTTCCATGCCTGGAGGGTGAGGATGCCCTGGTGGAGGAGGAAGAGGACTTTCAGTCCTTCGGGGAAGAGGAAGGTTCCGATAGGGGGTCACTGCACTATTCTGAGCCCCTATTTGAGGTGGACCCCATTGAGGGGGAAATGTCAGAAGATGAGGGCATTTCCCCTGAACAGCCGGCTATGGTGGGTCTGTTCAAGCCTCAGTTATTTAAATCCTTATTATTTAAGGCTAAAAATATTTCAGGTCTTCTTCCTTAGACCGCCTCTGAGCCGTCTCCTGCTACCCCAGGGGGTCAAGAAGATTCTATATTCAGTCATCCTATCATTGAGACTGAGGTAATCCCTACCCCCCCAATATTCTCCGATCTAGTAGCAAGAGAGCTGGCGTTGACAGGCCCTTCTCCTGCTCCTTCCAACCAGGACAAGAGGTGGTTCAATCTCGACCCGGAATTC
Organism: Notechis scutatus; assembly: GCF_049901735.1. Classification (NCBI taxonomy): domain Eukaryota; kingdom Metazoa; phylum Chordata; class Lepidosauria; order Squamata; family Elapidae; genus Notechis; species Notechis scutatus. Next base: position 82,010,419 of record NC_142025.1, on the reverse strand, counting down.
TCAGCAATGCTGGCTACTCCGGAGGTAGACGACCCTATCGTTAGATTGGCCTCTTCTTCTTCCAATCCCACTGACGCTCTAGAGGCACTTAAACCTGAAGATAAACGGGCGGAATTGGCGCTCCGGCGGGCGCATCAATCAGATGCCTGGGCCATAAGATCGGCCACAGCGGCCTCCTTTTTTACCCGCTCTTCCTTAAGGTGGCTTAAACAACTAAAGCAGCATGTCCCTGCTTCAAACACGAGAGCCCAGCAGGACATCGCCAAGCTCACGGCCGCGGCGGAATTTGCAACCGACGCCACTTTTCACTCCGTGAAGTTCTTGGCCCGGGCCATATCCTCACACGTGGCTGCCAGGCGGCTACTCTGGCTCCGGCAATGGCACGCCGATGTGAAAAACAAGTCTAAGCTAGCCTCAGCACCCATCTCGGGGGGAAAGTTATTCGGCCCTGCCTTAGAACCATTGCTAATGGAGACGCGCAATAAGAAGAAATTTCTCCCGTCCATTTTTCGTAAATCAGATGCCAGAGGGTCCCAGCCCTTTCGGAGGGGCTCCTTTCGTCCCTCCTTCCAGCATTCCTTCACCCCTAGGTATCAGGCCTCGCAGTCCTTTCGACCGACCTTCCAAGACAGGGGCGACTCAGGTGACAGAGGCAGGAGGGGAGGAAGTTACAGGAGGCCCTTCAGAGGTTCAGGAAACAGGGCGTCCCGAAGGCCCAGGTAGTCCTTCCGCCTCCTATCCCATTGGTGGTCGCTGACCAATGGGTAACATCCACTTCGGATGCTTGGGTCACAGACACTGTCAGATTCGGTCTCTCCCTCCAATTTCATTCTCCACCACCACATCACTTTATGGTTTCTTCCCTATCCAGAGACCCGGCTAAGCGGGCGCTTATGTCATCAGCTATCCAGCATCTTGCAGATATTAGGGCTATCCAGCCTGTACCAGCCTCGGAGCGGGAAGAGGGGTTCTACTCCCTCCTCTTCTTAGTCCCTAAGCATTCTGGAGGCTGGAGGCCCATTTTGGATTTGAAGAGGCTCAATCGATTTATTGTCCGGCATAGATTTAAAATGCATACCCTTCAATCCATTTTACAGAGTATCAGAAAGGGAGACTGGATGACTTCGGTAGATTTGTCCGAGGCTTATCTCCATATTCCTATTCTCCCCTCGCACTCCAAATATTTGAGGTTTTGTTATAATCATCAGCATTTTCAGTATGTGGCCCTTCCCTTTGGCCTGGTTTCGGCCCCAAGGACCTTTACTAAGGTGCTAGCAGCTCTGGCGGCTCACCTCAGGCATTTCCCAATCCGAGTTCATTGTTATCTTGATGATATTTTAATTGTTTTGCCCAACCAAACCCAGGCTACACGTGACACTGCCACCACGCTTTCGGTGTTACAGGCCCACGGTTTCCTTGTGAACTGGGAGAAGAGTCAGCTCACTCCTTCCACCCGTATAGCCCATTTGGGAACCATCATTGATTCGGTTAGGGAGAAGGTTTTCCTTTCCCACGATAGGTTCATCAGCATACAAGCCTCCATCAGGATCATTAGGCAGTCTGGTAGGGCCTCCTTGCTTGATTTATCCAAGCTGCTGGGGAAGCTTGTTTCCTGCATTTCCATTATTCCATGGGCACGTTTGCATTCTAGATCGTTGCAGTGGTTCCTTCTGCCGTACCAACGTTCCGGATGGAGCAACTCCAACATCAGGGTGAAGGTCCCTCCAAGAGTCCTCGCCTCCCTTCTGTGGTGGACAAGACCTTCCATCAACAAGGGCCATCTATTCAAGGATCCTCCAAGAGTCACGCTCACTACAGATGCAAGTCTTTCAGGATGGGGAGCACACCTGCACTCCCTTTCGGCCCAGGGCGTTTGGTCGGCCACCGAGCAGCGTTGCAGCATCAATTGGTTGGAGCTTCACGTGGTGTACTTGGCCCTGAAGACCTTCCTACCACAGGTACAAAAAAACCACGTACTAGTCCTCACCGACAACACCACAACCAAGGCGCATATCAACCGCCAAGGGGGCACTCACTCTCTTCGCCTTATGAGGGAGGCCGAGCATCTGTGTCGATGGTCAGAAACACATCTATCCATCAGAGTGGAGCACATTTCGGGAGCCTCGAACGTGCACGCGGATTGGCTCAGCAGGGCCGTGTTGGACCAAGCGGAATGGCACCTTCATCCTCTTCTGTTCAAGGAGGCTGCGACCATCTTCGGCCGACCTCTGGTAGACCTATTCGCTTCTCCGCACAACGCTCAGACACCAAGGTTTTTTTCCCGATACCCCACCAACGGAGCAGAGAATTACGATGCCCTGCGTTGCCCCTGGCCTCCCGGTCTTCTGTATGCCTTTCCTCCTCTCCCGTTAATCACCCTTAAAGTGGTGTTCCTCGTGGCAATCACTTCAGCAAGAAGGATATCTGAAATTGCAGCTCTATCCGTCAGAAAGGACCTGTGCATTTTCCATCCTGATCGGGTGATTTTAAGGCCTGACCCTGTCTTTATGCCAAAGATCAATTCGGCCTTTCACAGAGCACAGGAATTGGTCCTACCTAACTTTTGTCCGAAGCCTGTGCGGGAAAAGGAACGGCAGTGGCACACCCTCGATGTGCGCAGAGCTCTCCGTATATACATCCATCGAACTCATCCTATCAGAAAGTCTGAGTCCCTTTTTCTTTCCTTTCAGCCGAAGACGCTGGGTTGCAAAGTCTCCCCGTCTACTGTAGGCCGCTGGATCAGGGCTACCATCTCTAAGGCCTATTTGGCCCAAGCTCTGCCGGTTCCTAGTGGGATAACTGCTCACTCTACCAGGAGTGCAGCTACTTCGGTAGCCTGGGCCACCCAGGCTTCCATCCATGACATCTGTAGGGCGGCCACCTGGGCTTCCCCATCTCCCTTTATATGACACTACAGAATTGACACTTATGCCTCCGCTGAGGTGTCCTTTGGTAGACGAGTCCTTCAACAGGTGGCAAGAGAGCCAGAGGAGATTCCGACCCAGACGGAGTCCCGCCCATAGGACAACGTGCTTTGGTATGTCCCACTCTCTGGATGCTCGCAGCAGTTCTACAGAGAATGGGCGTTGGTTCTTACCTGATACGCCTCTTCTCGTTGAACTGCGTAGAGCATCCAGCCCCACCCTTCTTATTCCGTCTGGTAGGGAATCCTGTTTCGGCCAATGATCTTGTTTATTGTTGTTGAGAGTTGTTTTTTCTAGTTAAGTTAGAGGATTGTTCTTGTCCTCTTGTCTTCGTAAAACTGGGGGAACGCAAGGAGGAGTCACGTGGAGGAGGAGGGCGTTCCCTCAATTATAGCTCAGCCTGTACGACATGAGACTGGAGCACCTCCCACTCTCTGGATGCTCTACGCAGTTCAACGAGAAGAGGCGTATCAGGTAAGAACCAACGCCCATTCTGATCATGAAGCTGTCCTTAGTCCTCTATTTTCCTTTGGAAGTTGGAAAAGTTTAGTATTTTTTTCCTGTGGCCCAGGTTATTAACTGAACAGTGGGATATAGCTTGCTGATTTCTTGCCATTAAGGATAACAATCTAGTCTTCTTCAGCTATCAAGCCAATATGACAGAAGAAAAATGCTGTTTTATAGAAGTATAGAAGAGAATTGCTGCCAACTTAATTTCTGCAAAAGTCTGAGCTTTTAGAAAACTAGATTTGAAGAATTAGATTGTTCAATTTTTATATGAAGTTGACTTAGATCAAAGCCGTTAAAATTGGTGGGAAGTTGCATTTGTAGTTTTGTTGAAAATTTGGCAGTAAGCTATTTTTTGTTTGTGTCTTTGAGTCTGTTTTTGACTTCCGGCAATTATCTGGACCAGTGGTTGCCAACTAGTGGGCAGGGGACCACTGGTGGTCCGCAAGAAAATTTGGTGGTCTGAAGAGAAATGCCCCCCCCAAAGCAATTAATCCAGGCTGCATGGGAAGACAAAGCTGTGCTACCCACATGGCCCACCAACCCGCTGCCCCCACCCTTCGGCCAAGTGCAAATTTTATATTGAGTAGAAGCACATGAGCTGGAACTGGAAGGTAAGACCAATGGTGGGGGAGGGAAATCTGCCCCGGGATGGCTTACTGACATTGGTGGGAAAGTTGGTCTCATATTCCAGAGCTGCGGTAGTCACAGGACTGGCCCTTTGGTCATCCTGCAGCAGTTGCTCCTCCACCCGGGTGCACCGGCCTGCCATGGACTGGAGGAGCAGCTGCTCCGGGATGACCAAAGGGTCAGTCTTGTGACTACTGCAGCTCTGGAATATGGGACTGACTTTCCTATCAACATCAGCAAGCCATTATCAATCAAAATTCATATTAGTGGTCCGCAGGATTTAAAATTATGAGTGGTGGTCCCTGAGGTCCAAAAGGTTGGTGACCCCTGGTCTGGACTACTTCCTGCAGTTTTCTTGACAAGTTATTTCAGAAGTGGTTTGCCATTGCTTGCTTTGTAGGGCTGAGAAAGAGTGACTGCCCCAAAGTCATTCAGCTGGCTTTGGGTCTGAATCAGAATTAGAAGTCATGTTTTTATGGTTTCTAGTCTGAGTGTTAACTACTACCCCAAACTAACTAAAACCTCATTTAAGTCTTGGGAAATCTTACATAGTTGAAAGTTTTCACTTCTGGGTCATAAGAGAACATGGTTGAGGATAATTTTAGTGGAATAAATTTTACCTGGCTGGCTAAAAGAGCACAATATGTATAGCACTATACCTTTTTTCTTAATGGTACTTTTTTTTCATTGTAGCCTGTACCAACCAATTTATAGCATATTCCTCCATAGTATCATGTCACTCAAGCTCTAATTTGAATCAAGTTCCATGCCATAGCAAAGAAGTAATTTGTTTTTACTTAATATTAATAAAGCATTTCATTTTTTATACATGGAGCAGAGCAGTTGTGCATAACATATCAAAATTTGTTGGAAATCTGCATGGATTGTCCTTGAGATTATGCAGGACAGACGGGGAGCAAGAGTTGTGACCCGCCAGCTGCCAGCAGAACTGGCGGCAGACTTGGAGGATGAGGAGGTTGGGGAGGTTCTTGGGCCAGTCCTGGAGTCTGGAGAAGGCTCTGATGGATGCTGTGCGTCAGAAGCAGGGATAGGGCCAGGGCCTCTGACATTTCACAGCTGCCTTCGGAATTGGAGATAAGTGGGGGGAAAGAACAGCTGGATCCTGTTCCAGATGTGCAGATGCGCAGAGCTGTCAGGAGAGGAGAACAACTAAGGAACGGGCTGACTCGGAAAAAAAGGCACATGTGGATGCTGAATGGCCCCTGCCTGCGGAATAAATAGAAGCAAAAGGACAGTGGTAATTGCAGGAGACAATAGTTCATATTTCTTTAGGAAGATTTGCTTATTGTGGGTGTGCCTCACAGAGACTCCTTGCCAGGAATTAATTTACAGCTTTGAGACTGGAAGCCTGGCAATTATCCAAGGATTGATAAGGTCTGTTCTTGCAATTAACCCTTGGAAGGATTATTGCCAGGACTTTTCTGTGTGTGAATGCCATGAATTCACAGTAACTAAATAAAGAGGGGTTTTTCGAGACAAGGAGTCTGTTTCTTGGTTCTGCTAAGCCTGTGTCAGAACAACAAGCTTACCATCAGATTGCAAGAAGATAAGTGAGCAGTCAGATGAGACCCAAGCTCATTAGTAGCCTCATGTTGCAGTAAACAAGAACATACGTTCAATTTCGAGGCTACTAAGATTATTGGCTGTGCAGGTGCAAAGATAGGGAAATGATTGAAACCTGGGAAACAGGCTCCTTGTCAGTTAAAAGGAGTGCTGATTTACCACCAGCTTATCAGTACTTTGAAACTAAAGACAGCACAGGGAAACAATAGCCAATCACTGCCCATCAACACGCCAATCAACCAGTAGGAAGGCACCACATAAATATGATGCATAAAATAGCCAAAACACATACTCTGGTAGATGGGCTCCAGCATGAATCTGAAAGATTGGAGATCTAAACCTGTGATTCTGGTAACCAACCCAGATTGGATTAGAATTTATATCTTTATTTAAGTTTCACTGTTTTTATTTAATCTGTTGGGCTTCTGCTGCTTTAAAATTATTTAGCAAGATTTCTCCTGCCATCCATTAGCTTCTGTAACATATTTCAAGAATTTCCCCTAACCCTCAAAAACTTTTTGCAATAGCTCTAGGGGACATTTCATGATTCACAATGGAAGTGGAAATGTTTTCCTTGGATCAGTAAATAGGGCTAAAAAACCCTACTGAGTTTCTCCAATTTGAGTGATCATCATATCTAATATTTCTTTAAAACCCTTTTTCCTTTCATCTCTTCTTTCGCTCATTTTCCCCATTCATTTTGGTTCATGTAGGCATGTAATGGAGGAGATAGGAAGACCTGTGGATTGCAGTTAGCATTATCATTTGATTTGCACAGCCACAATATGATTCAATGATTTTCAACTATTTTTTTCTCCAAAGCAATCAATATTGTGAGGCCAGCCAAATGGTATTTGATGACAAGCCCTTAATCTATAAAAACCGTAGCAAACTCTGTTCTTTCTACTGTTGAACAGTAGAAACAGAATGGATGCTATACAGGATAGGATCAGTTTGAAAAACTGTAAGGCTATGTGGCACAGTAGGAATGCCAGAAGGTATATAACAAAGTACAAAAATATTGAGGTTTAGAAATACAATATTAGACATTTAATATTTTTATATTAAATGACTAATATTGTATTTCTAAACCTCAATAAAATGGTAAAATGCTAAAGCAGCACAGACGGTTGATGATATTTGCAGTTCATGGATATCTGTCAAGATACTAATGTTTGCTATGGGATAGCTGTGGCACAAAGGAACTTGTGTCTACATCGAGTAGCATAAGTCCTCGACTTATGAGATGTTTGTTAAATAAGTTTTGCCCCATTTTACAATCTTTCCTTATTAAGTTATTAAGTCAATTATTGCAGTTGTTAAGTTAGTAACATGGTTGTTAAATAAATCTTCCCCATGGTTTAGTAATAGTTTAGTAACCATTGACAGTTATAACAGTGATGAAAGTGATGAGTGTAAGAACAATGTGTCTCAGTCTTGGTTGCTAAACAAAGACTATCAGTATCTGTTCTAGATATGAAAAATTCATAGTGTATTGCTGTATTACTAACAGCATGTTTTTTTCTTGATTATCAGAAAGAACAGACCAGGTGGAAGTTTAAAAAGAGCAATAACTTTTTTCCCTTACTATCACCAGACAAAATGAAAAAAAATTCAGGTGGGTGATGTTTTTTAATTACTTGTTATTTGAATATATGTTTTAACATAATTTAAAAATTAATGCTAATTGCATTTTTCAAATACAAGAAATATCAGGCTATTTATAGATATGATTTAAAATGTGAAAGTAATGATAGTTTTAAATCCGTTTCATTTCTTTAACTGTCAAATAGACTGGAGAATATTTTTTAATTAAACAAACAAAATTGCTATTATTTAACATGCATTTTTGGCAAATAATTTGTTTAAACTAATTTACTTTCAACACCAGTCAACACAATTTTGGCACTGCAAAACAATTCTGGCGCTCTATCTGATTGAGAGAAGTATTTATTTTAATTAAGAGTAACTCATAATTAGCCTTTCATCAATCATTTTCTTCACTATAGGCAAATTTTATACTATTTCTCATTATAAGGAACTAATCGTTTATGTATATGCTGCACATTATTCTAGGAAAAATGCAATTAAGAAGTTTGTGGTTTCGTTTGATGTATATATCCTACTACTATCTTAGCATGCTTTTTGATCATCTTATTAAGCTATCATATGTTTTATTTGTTTAGATATAGCAACAAGATATGTGAACATAACAAATGTGTTCTATTAAACCCAGGTACAAGATTAATTGTGTTGAATAAATCCAGCTACTACCTCTAAGAAGACCTTATCTCTACTGAGCAATAGATTAGTGTATCAGACCAGTTGAAGATGGGATGGAAAGATTATTTTAGACCAAATCTGAAAAGGCAAACATTTTAGAACATGGGGGGGGGGGGGGGGGGGGGGGGGGGGGGGGGGGGGGGGGGGGGGGGGGGGGGGGGGGGGGGGGGGGGGGGGGGGGGGGGGGGGGGGGGGGGGGGGGGGGGGGGTTTTTTATTTAAATGTACTCTTGAGTTGCTGACATAGGGAAAATACCATCAATTTTGTATGGAGATAGATGTAAATCAAAGATGTATAAGTCATTAAGCAGAACAGTGGTTATGTGAGAGTTTGGGGAAGCTCTTAGAGGCCTAGTGCAAGTCTAGTCTAGCCTTTAAAACAGTGGTCCCCAACCTTTTTTATGCCGCGGCCAGGTACCGGCATCAGCTGGGCGCCGCCATCTTGTTTTGATGAAAAAGTGCTTCCGGTGAGCTTTCTACCCGGAAAAGCTCACCGGAAGCACTTTTTCATCAAAACAAGATGGCGGCGCCCAGCAAACCAGCGGCCCGGTAGGATTTGTTCCACGGACCGGTACCAGTCCGCGGACCGGTGGTTGGGGACCCCTGCTTTAAAAGGCCTCCGTACCCCAATGTTTGGGTCCTCCAAGCCTTCCCCTTCTCCTACAAGGCTTTTCCCGACTCCCACTGTATCTCTGCAATCCTTAGGCCTGACTCCCACCCCACCAGACAGCACAGCCTTCTCCTCCGTACCTTTTGAAGAACTCTGAACCTCATGTTGGTGAAGGAGAGAAGGACATGCATCTCTGGGCTGCCTGAGTGTTGTGGAAGCAGCCACAATTTTGACTGTGCCTGGGATTCATCCCTGGGCCATGTGGTGGACTTGTGGAAGCAGCTGCCATTTGCCATGTCTGCCTCTGGGTCAAAATGCTGGGTGCTTCTGGGTCATTGTCACATGGGATGGTATAAGGCTCCTGTCTTGAGCATTGGGTTGGACTAGAAGACCTCTAGGGTATCTTCCGAGCCTATAATGCTATGTTTCCAAATGTATCACAAGCAAGTCATACTTTTAAATTAGATTGTAAGAAAATAAATCTATCCTAAGAAAAATGTACCAATAAATTTGTCAGTTATAATTTAAGGTAATAGCAGTAGAGAATTGTTTTTCTTATCTCAAAAAAATGATAATGTTGCATGTATTTTCTCTGTCTTATCAATAAAATAGGCAACCAGGCATCAGAAGAAATTAAGGAAAACGATATTGAGGAGGTGTGCTTAGGATCATCAATCCTTCTGGTTGAAAGTGGAGAAGAAAAAGGAGAAGGAGAAGAAAAAGGAGAAGAAAGAGAGAAATCATGTGCAGAACAGTAAATTACTTCATATTAAATATTTCATGAAAGTATTTTATTCCTGTCCATGTTAGTGTAGATAAATGATCAATTGTTGAGAGAAAGGTTAATTGGTTTTTCCCATGTTTTGGTAATTAATGTGGGGTGAGCCTAGGTCTTGCCTTGTAAGACACAGAAAGTGTCTTACAAAGTTAAAGGATATGGGTGATAATTAGTACATTTCCCAAAGGAGTTGAGAAAATACTGTATGTGCATAGTTTTTCTTTAAGGGTTAGGAATTTAAAACAATTATTAAGAACATTTAGAAAATCCTGACTGAATGGTTTAATTCTCTTCCCATTTAGATGTGCTTTAATGAAGAAGCATTTTATTTATCCCAAAATTTTACCAAGTCTAAGGGTTTTTCTGCAGGAAAAGAAACAGAAGAATGATGTATTGAAGGATCAGCTTCTAAACAAATAAAAATGTCAGGACCTATGTTATCGTTATAAGCCATGAAAGTGTTCCGATAGTACAATGAGATTCGAATGCCGTTGCTTAAAGAGCAGCTTTATATAAAAGATTTTGGCATTTGTAATTGAAAACAAGTTAGTCATATTTTTGCTGTGACATTTAAAGTGACTGAGTTGAGAAAACAGCAGAATTGTGTAAAATGGGTTGAACTTGTTTGTTGCAGTTTTAAACCAATCACTTTATTCCCTAAAAAGTACAGAGAATGTGTAATATGCAGCTCCTTTCTGGGTTAAAGTCTTGACTATGATTTTACTTCTGAATAAGAGAGTTGTCACTGTTGGCACTTTGAAGAAGTCCAGACAAAGTTTTCTGTGTGGATCTGTAAGAGATACATATTCAGGATTCTATACAATCATATTAAATAATTTATCTGTTGGGAGGTTATCACTAAAGCCACAACTTCATCTCAGAAATGAATTAGGTGTATTTGTTATTATAAAGCACTAATTAAATGTGGCTTTGAATGTTTAGATTTTATCATTATTGTATTTAACCTGCCACTGCATGACTTTAAGATCATAACTCTACAGTATTCACTTAGCCAATTCTGTTTATTTTTCTAAGATAAGTCTTGACAATGTCTAGATCTGCCAGATACACACACACAAATATTAGAATTTTGCTTTGAAGACTTGAGCGTTGTTGAGTTAAAGTCAACATGTTTAAAGTTTGTGTAACATAACAAAATAGAAAAATTATTACTAGCATTAGTTTTATCAGAAAATATTTTTGTAAAATGTCTAAGTTTATTTTGAAAATGAAGCTCCTTGGACTGACCCTTTGTGATATGTGAGAATCTACTTGCCTTTCTTTTCTCCCTAGAAATTCAGCTACTGTAAAGCCAGAAGAGGAATGTGAATCTTTTGATTTATCTTCTGTGTCTTGGGTTTCAATTTCTCGAAAGAAGCGAAAACCACAGAAAAAGAGAACATCTGCTTTATTTGAAGAAAATCGGGAAGCTCAGCAGCATAACAGGAGAAAAAATAAAAGGGAATTGGAGAAAACAGTTATGCCAATTCCAGTGCAGGAACTAAATACAATATTATATGATGTTGGTGAAACAAGTTTTGATGGATTTCAAAATGCTTCAAGAATTAATCAAGTAATGGCTGTGGAGAATGATAAATCACAATTGGTTAGGTCTTTTGTTACCTCCCATGAAACAAGGATGCAAATGCATTCTAAAAATAAATATAAAGATTTAGCAGGAATACATGACAGAACTTACCCAATAAGTAGAAACCAAGCAAAAGACCATATACCTTTACTAGAAGCAGAGCAAAAGTCATCAGTCCAGATACAACCTGTAAAAAAAGCAAAACAAAGCTCATCACAGAATAAGTTGACCACACAGACAAAAGTGCAAGATGAAAAACAAGAGAGTAGTGTTTTGGCTCTACCATCAAAGGACTGCACACAATCTAAGAATACAGATATTTATTCTGACAATTCAGTTTCTATGCCATGCTTTGTTCCTGTAGCTCATAATACACTGGATAAAAAGTTACAGTTACCATTCAAAAAACAATCAGGGACTCAAAAGAAAAAGAAAAGATCCGCTGTTGTACGTATGAGGAACAAGAACAGGCAATTTGTTTCAAAGGGGAGCCTTGAAGATGGTCATGGAGAGGAACAGTTAGATAAAAAGAAGATTCTTCATCCTTTTAAGCTAAGAGTTGAGTTAAAGAGAGCAAAACCTCAAAAAGTAAAAGAGACTTCTTTGCCAAAGTCTCAGAATAATGTATTATATCAAGAAGATTCTTGTGAGCAGCATGTGACAAAAAAACATTTAAATGTTTCAGTAACACCACAAAACAATGAAGAATTATCACAGTAAGTTATGATTGTACAATTATGTTTTAATACTGCTTTTTCTTAATGCAATGCAATTTTGTACATTGGGATCATTGATCAGCTTTGAGCAAAGCCATTAATACTCAGCTCAAGTGGTTAGACCTCTTCTGAGGTACAGATTGGGACTTCGATAATTCCCTGAGTACACATACCAATTACAGCCATTTTTCTTTTATTTAAAATAACGTATATGCTTGTATTCATCCCTAGGAATCTTTAGGTATTTTGCAACAGTTTTTAAAGTGCTAAAATAAGCTAAATGAAATAAAAGAAGAGATGGCTGAAGACTAGTAACAAAAAAAAAGGAATATATAAAATTTACCTGAAAAACAATGATGGAGTTAGAATGGACCTTGGAGGTCTTCTAGTCCAACCCTCTGGTCAAGCTGAAAACCCAATACTATTTCAGACAAATAGTTGTTAAATCTCTTAAAAACCTCCAGTGTTGGAGCACCCAAAACTTCTGGAGGCAAGTTGTTCCATTGATTAATTTCACCTTAGTTCTAGCTTGGTTCTCGCCTTGATTAGTTTCCAACCATTGTTCCAGAGCTTCGGGTGCTTTGGAGAATAATTGACCCCCTCTTCTTTGTGGCAGTCCTTTAGATATTGGAACTCTGCTATCATATTACCCATTCTTTTCATTAAACTAGACATACTGAATTCCTACAACTGTTCTTTGTATGTTTTATCCTCCAGTCCCCTAATCATCTTTGTTTCTCTTCTGTGCGATCTTTGCACTACAAACATCAGTATTGGCTTGGAATATTGTAATGGTTGGCATTGGAAAAGCCTTATATTCGTATTGTAGGCCTTGGAAAATTATTTTTTGAGGTAATCTGCTAGTTAAAGCCTTTGTAGATTAGGCCTTAAATATGGCTTGGACACAGACTGAAAAGCAGTGCAGATCTGTTAGCAAGATTTAATATCTATAAGATAAATTATGCCATGTTGATCTAACAGCATCAGTTCTAGCTAGTTACATCTTGCAGACCAGTCAGCTGTAGAACTTTGTTAAATGAAAATACAAGTAGTCCTCAACTTATGACCACAATTGAGCCCCAAATTTCTGTTGCTAAATGAGATAGTTGTTAAGTGAATGTTGTCCCATTTTATGACCTTTCTCGCCACAGTTGCTAAGTGAATCAGTTAAGTTGTTAAGTTAGTGACATGGTTGCTAGTGTTTGGGGATAAACCCCTAGCAGAGTATGCAGCAGCAGTCAAGCCAGGCAGCCAAATGAGAGAGGAAGGGTTTTAGAGTATACACACACTGAACACAAACACAGTTTGGAGTTTAAATAGTTTTTAATCCAGTTAGAGTTTAAGCATTGTCAATCAGTCCGTATGTCATTCACAATATATCCATTCAGTAAGACTCACTAACTCAGTCCAGATAATAGTCCTTACTATATCTTTATCAGCCGATAAAGATATCTTCTCCTCCTCCGATGCCTTTCTCCAGAGGATAACGCTGGATATTCAGTAGAACGATCAAAAAGTAGACAGTCGCAGTAAAACAGTAATAAACAGTTGTATCCAGCAGTAAACAGCAGTAAACAGTAAACAGCAAAACAGTAGGCAGTAAGCAGCAAGCTTTCTCCTGCTTCCTCTTATTGCAGTTTCTAACCGCACCCTTAATTGGCTAATTACATGCAGTGTGGTGCTTAAAGTTACAAACACTTAAACTATGATACCTTAGTTTATATATTTATCCACCCAAACCTTGTTGGGTATCAATGTTATACCTAACATTCTCCCCTTTTGGGTGATATAAATATATAATACCTTTACAATCTAACCCCATAGTTTTCACAACTCTCCTGGTGCTTCCTGGCACCTTGGGCTTTTGTAAAATTATCAGCTACATTGTCCTCCGACATGCAGTACTCCAGCTGTATCATTTTACTTCTCACAGATTGTCTAACGTTTAGGTACCTTAAATCTGTATGCTTGCTCCTAGTTTTGACTGCAATATTTGTGGCCATTTGAATTGCTGCCTGATTATCTTCATGTATAATTATAGGATAATTCACAGTTATGCCTATATCATTCATCATTTGCTTATACATAATCAATTCTGTACATAATAGCGATAAACAGGAGAATTCTGCCTCCATAGTTGACAAACTTATATGCTGTTGTCTTATTGACTTCCAACCTATTAATGTCTTACCCAGCATTATGGCTGTTCCTGAAGTCGACTTTCTTGTGTCTCTTTCTGATGCAAAACTAGCATCAGCATAAGCACTCAGAATTAGATCACCTTTTGGCTCTAGATACAATGAATAATTCATTGTCTTTTTAAGATATCTTAATATTCTTTTAGCTGCAATCCAGTGTCTTTCACTTGGTGCAGAATTGAAACGAGCTAACTGATTCACACTGTACAATATGTCTGGTCTAGACCAATTGCTAATATAAGACAAACTACCTATTAATGATTGATAAATTACCTTATCAAACCCCGGGCTTTGTGCATCAGTGTTGCTAAACTCCTGACTCATTGGAGTCTTAGCCGGCTTACAAAGCTCCATTTTATAATCTATTAGCAATTTGCATATCTTATCTTCCTGAGATATCTTAAAGCCCTTCTGTGTTTTCTGTATATTTAAACCGAGATATTTTTTTATCTCCCCTAATTGCTTAATCTTTATTTTCTTTTCTAATGATGCTATTATTTTATTGGCCTCATCATTAGTTTCAGTAATCAATGCAATATCATCAGTGAACAACAATAATAATGATATTTTCCCATTTGTCTCCCTCTTAAATAGACATGGATCGGCTAACCCAGCTCTGAATCCTATATTGTTTAGTTCCTTTACAATATACTGGTTCCATTCATAGCCTGATTGTTTAAGACCATAGAGGCTTTTTTTTTAACAACCAACAATCATTATTATCTATTATTTCACTTTTAATTCCAACAGGTTTTTTCATATATATAGTGTGTCTTAATGGGGCGTGCAAGTAAGCGGTTTCCACATCTAGGTGGTTAATTATATATATATATTGCTAGCTCCCCACACTAAAGCTGCCCTCAAGGTTGCTGCCTTAAGACTAGGTGCAAACACCTCATCATAGTCATTGGCATTCTGTCTAAAACCTTGGGCTACTAATCGTGCCTTATGGATTATATTTCCATCTTTATCAGATTTTACCTTAAAGATCCATTTGCAGCCAATGGACTTCAAATCTACAGGTAATCTCGCATTCTCATATACTTTCATATTCTTTAATGAGTTCAGTTCCTTATTCATTGCTGCATACCAACATTCCTTATCCTTAGTAGGATACATTTTTATTTCATCTACGGTACATGGAACTTTATTAATCTGGCACACTGTGTTAGCCTGGTACCTATCAGGCGGTCTAGATATTCGTGTAGTTCTTCTGGGAATTACAGGGCTTGCAGGAGAACTTTTTTGAACTACTACCTGTTCATCTTCCTCATCCTGCTCAGCTATTGGATCTATTTCTTCCTTTATGGGCTCTATTTCTTCCTGTATTTCTCTCTTTACTTTATTCTTAAAGTTACAGGGATAACTAATGGGATTTCTATAGGATTCAATAATTACTTCTTTATTGGTATCCTGTTCTAACTTCTCCCATCCTACGTGCTCTAGAAATTGGGCACTAGCACTACATAACACCTTAGATGTGCCTTTCTCCCAAAATCTATATGCCCTATGGTTTGCCTGGTAACCAACGAAGAAAAATCGCTTAGCTCTGTGTTGCCCTTTATGCCTGAGTTGTGTAGGGATATGCACCCATGCTGGTGCACCAAATGTGTGCAGGTAACTTAGGTCAGGTTTCCTGCCATGCCACTTGGTGAATGGTATTTCACCTGTCGTTGTGTTAACAACGTTGTTCAATATGTTA
Organism: Notechis scutatus; assembly: GCF_049901735.1. Taxonomy (NCBI): domain Eukaryota; kingdom Metazoa; phylum Chordata; class Lepidosauria; order Squamata; family Elapidae; genus Notechis; species Notechis scutatus. Next base: position 81,994,900 of record NC_142025.1, on the reverse strand, counting down.
TTAGCACACATTGTAGCCTCCCCCACAAAGAATCAGGTAATCCAGAATCAGTTAACATTGTTCTAACCATTGCCTGTAGTGTTTGGCCTCTTCTCTCTATGAATGCGTTGTGTTCTGGCCTGTATGGTGCAGACTTTTTGTGCTCTATTCCAGCTACCTTTAGTCTGTTCTGGAATTTGTTGTTAACAAATTCCGTACCATTATCTGTCACCAGGGTTATCAGTTGCCGTTTAGTCTTTCTTTCTGCAAATTTAAGCCAGTTGAAAAAATGTTGATATGTTTCAGTTTTGCTCTTCATTAAGTAGCAAAACCCATATCTAGAATGGTGGTCCATAATGCTCAGTATATATCGAGCACCCCCATACTGGGTTTCTTTGGACCTATGATGTCTGCAAATATCACTTCTAAAGGTTCTTTGGTTTTGAAACCATTTAACCTATTTGCAGGCAATACTTTGCTCTTATCTTCACAGCAAACATTACAACGCAAATATTTATCACAAGGTTTTAACCTTATTCCATCAGATAACTCTACTGTAAGTTTTAGCATTTTAAAATTTACATGCCCCAAATGCCTATGCAATAAATGGATACATTCATTATGAGGCTTTATATTGTTAAATACAGTCTGTGCCTCCCCTTTCTTACTATCATCTAAGACAGGGGTGTCAAACTCAAATTCATCGGGGGCCGCATCAGCAGTTTGGTCCCCATCAAAGGGCCGGTTGTATCTGTAGGTCTATGTGTCCACTCTTTATTATCATAAATTAATGTCACTGCATTCAATTATTACTGTTTTTTGTAATAATGTAAGTAATAACTAGCTCTGAAAGCAGAAACATAGTCAGAATAATGACAAGTAGATATTCAAATGTACAATTATTGTACAATGTATTGAAAAATGTTTTTGGTAACAAACATTAATTTTTTTAAACATACAAATATTGCCAAACACTGTTTATTAAACATATGGAAAACACAAGGCATTACCTTTTTTTTAACTTTACTGACTAGATGGCTGACATCGTTTTCCTAAGGTCAGTCCATCGATGTTTGGCGTTAGGTCTTGTGCTGTAGCAATCCGCAAAACAGCATGGAGTTTATCATCAGTGATGCGTGATCTGAGCTTGGTCTTGTTCAGATTCATGACTGAAAACATCTGTTCACATAGATAAGTGCTCCCAAACATGGACAGAACACGTGCAGCTTGAAGTCGGAGCTGTGGCATCAAAGCAGGGGAGGAGACGGTAAAGTCGCGCCTGTCGCATCCTGGAACTTCGCTTTCAGGCTGCTGTTGGACTGCCCCTTTATAGTGCCCAGCCATCTGCCCCTCCATTTACTTTACTTACCTTTTACTTCTTTTCTTTTACTTCTTTCTTCTTGCTCCTCTCGCGGCGTCCGCGCGCTCCTCTGATCCCTGGAGATGTCGGGCGGACGTCACGTGATGACGTCACGTCCGACACCCAGGGAGCAGTGCGGGGCAGAAAGAAGTCGGGCCAGGTCCCGGAAGGTAAGTAATTTTTTTTTTTTTAAACTTGAGCCATTTTTAAAATGAATTTACTCCGTGCAGGCACGGAGTAAATTCATTGAAAAAAAAAAGGGGAGGCTGCAAGGCTGGCGGCGGCACCACGGGCCATCAGACGAGGTCTGGCGGGCGGATTTGGCCCGGGCCTTGTGTTTGACACCCCTGATCTAAGACGTATAACGTTCCATTTAAAGCTGCAGTTACCCTTTTTTTATCCTTCTCAATTATGCAATTATTATTTTTAAATGTAATTACATAACCTAGTTTGACTAATACCCTTACAGAAAGCAAGTTGAACTTTAGTTGCGGTACATACAACATTTTTATATCCTGATTTATGCACGGACAATGTGCAGTACCTTCTCCTTTCGCTTTCAGGTTCCAGCCATTAGCAAGTGATATATGTTGAGAGCTTGTAGACATTTTTACAAATTTTGTCTTATCTCTCGTGATGCAGTGGGATGCACCACTGTCCACCACCCATAAATCATTCTTCACATCACAGTTGCTAAACATGGTTAGTTCAAAGGCTTTCTTGGGCTTTTTTACATTCTGGCTTTTTCCCTTTTTGCAGAAACTTGCCAAATGTCCTCTTCCTCCACAATTAAAACACTTTTTAATTGTGTATGCCGTCGAAGATAAATTCTCTTCTTCCGGGTGCTTTACTTTACTAAGCTGGTTTCTATCAAGCTTTGAAGATAATTTCTCTTCTTTCATAGATTTATCTTCTCTCAGCTGGTCACGTTCACACCTTCTTCTGGCTTCTTCTAGTAGCCTGCCTGTAATCTCGGTTAATGAGAGGCTATCTTTAGGCAATACTTCCAACGAAGTCACATAGTCATCATAGCTTTGATCTAATGAATATAATATAATGTATACTTGTTGCAGCTCATTAAAGATAAGCTCTTTTTCTTGTAATTCTTGAAAAATGCTCTTCATACAGTTTAAATGAGCTAACATGTCTCCATTCCTTTGAAGATGTGTTCGAAACAGCTTCCGTGTAAGATTTATATGTGCTCCTACACTGTCCCGAACATATATCTTCCTGAGGTTCTCCCAGCAGTTTGCAGCATTTTCTTCTCCACGAATATGGACAAGCTGCTGGTCACAAAGAGTCAGTCCTATGATGCATAAAGCCTGCTCATCCTTCCGTTTATAGTCTTGTAACTTTTTGTTATCCTCTTCATCATCAGGATCCCAGCTACTCACATCTGGTGGGTTTGTTATTATGTCCCACAAACCTTCTCTACGTAGAAGTAAACTACATTTCATTGACCATGAAACATAGTTTGTTCCATCCAGCCTGGATATCAGGGACAGATGTGGTAGATTTACTTGTGCCATTACTCTTCAGATATATGACTATTTTAAACTAATAAAAACAGTTTGTTTTTACAGTAATGTGCAACTCACACCAACTCTCACTGCTATATCCTGGTTAGTTAGACTGTGCAGCTGGGCCCATAACCATTGCTAGTGTTTGGGGATAAACCCCTAGCAGAGTATGCAGCAGCAGTCAAGCCAGGCAGCCAAATGAGAGAGGAAGGGTTTTAGAGTATACACACACTGAACACAAACACTGTTTGTAGTTTAAATAGTTTTTAATCCAGTTAGAGTTTAAGCATTGTCAATCAGTCCGTATGTCATTCACAATATATCCATTCAGTAAGACTCACTAACTCAGTCCAGATAATAGTCCTTACTATATCTTTATCAGCCGATAAAGATATCTTCTCCTCCTCCGATGCCTTTCTCCAGAGGATAACGCTGGATATTCAGTAGAACGATCAAAAAGTAGACAGTCGCAGTAAAACAGTAATAAACAGTTGTATCCAGCAGTAAACAGCAGTAAACAGTAAACAGCAAAACAGTAGGCAGTAAGCAGCAAGCTTTCTCCTGCTTCCTCTTATTGCAGTTTCTAACCGCACCCTTAATTGGCTAATTACATGCAGTGTGGTGCTTAAAGTTACAAACACTTAAACTATGATACCTTAGTTTATATATTTATCCACCCAAACCTTGTTGGGTATCAATGTTATACCTAACAATGGTTATAAATGAATCTGGCTTCTCCATTGACTTTGCTTATCAGAAGATCAAAAAAGTGAAAAAGGAAGCTGATGTCATAGCAGAGCGGAGTAGGGGAAGCGGAGTTCCATTGAACCCATCTGATTTCTGCTTCTCTGGAAGCTCTCAATGGCCAAAGTCACCCCAGGGGATGACGAAGATAGAAGGAAAGCCCTGTAGATCATGAAGAGAAGTACAATCTCCCATTACATTCAGGGAATACCCCTCAAAATCAGCAGGAGAGAAGACAGCTGTTAGGGATAACATTGTTTACCCTAACTGGTTTGGGTAAAAATAATAAATATGGTATCATGGTTTGTTAGTTAAAGTGTGTGTAACTTTAATAGCAAGAATGTAATTAAGGGTGTGGTTGTAAAAAGCACTATATAAGAAGCAAGGCAATTTCAGCTCTCTCTCTCTGGCTTACTGATCCCTAATTACTTGATGGATTGATGACTGCGTTATTGCTGGAAAGGGGAGAGAAGGAAGAGTGTTGATATTTCTCAACGGAGAGAAAATAAAGATTGGACTGATTTATTGTAAGTGTACTGACATTGGCTACTCAACACGGATTTTGCAAATAGAATATCCCCGACAAGACTTGACTGAAATTGATATATGACTAATGGACCGTTTATTTGACTATGCTATAATTCTTAAATGGAATAAACTATATTTTTGATAGCACAAGCGTATATGTATTTTTACTGCGTGTTAACTAGAAAACTTATCTCACACATTTACCTGTCTTCCTATCTGACTTCGCTGCACGTTCTGTTTAGTTTGTTTTCCTTAACACCCGTTGGGGAATCCAGGCTTAACACTGGTTATGGGCCCAGAGAGACTGCAAAGTCAGTTTAACTAGGATAAAAACAGGTTTATGTAAAAAGTGAGATTTTGTGTTGTTACACGTTACAGTAAACAGACAGCTTTGTTTTATCAATTATAGTTTTATATCCATATAGTGAAACATGGCACAAGTCAGTCTACAAAGTTTGTCCCTTATATCCAAGCTGGATGGAACAAACTATGTTTCATGGTCTATAAAATGTAGTCTACTTCTACGAAGAGAAGGTCTGTGGAACATAATTGAAAACCCACCAAACGTAGAAGAATGAGATTCTGAAGATGAGGAAGATAGTAAAAAGATAGAAGACTTTAAACAGAAAAATGAACAAGCTCTTTGCATCATAGGACTAACATTAACTGATCAGCAACTTGTTCATATACGAGGAGAGCAAACAGCTGTTGGGTGTTGGCAAAAACTGAAGAGGATTTATGTCCGAGATAACGTTGGTGCTCACATAAATCTAACACGGAAGCTTTTCATCGTATCTCCAAAAGAATGGTGATATGCTGAGTCATTTGAATACTATGAAAAGCATTTTTCAAGAACTTCATGAGAAGGAGTTAATTTTCTCTGAGCTACACCAGGTCTACATAATTCTATCTTCATTAGATGAAAGTTTTGATGACTACGTAACTTCCCTTGAAATATTGCCTAAAGAAAGCCTAACTTTAACTGATATCACTGGCAGATTGATTGAAGAGGCCAGAAGAAGGCTTGAAAGAGATCAGTTAAGGAGGGAGCAACCTCAAAAGGAAAATAATGAATCTCCTACTGCATACGCAATTAAAAAGTGTTTTAATTGTGGAGGGAGAGAACATTTAGCAAGATTTTGTAAGAAACCAAAGCACCAGAATGCAAGCCAGAATGCTGGAAGCCAACAAAGAAGAAATAAGAATTATGAGTTAGCCATGTATAGTAATGGAGTTGTAAAAAATAATTTATGGGTGGTTGACAGTGGTGCATCCCACTGTATTACAAATGATAACAAAAAATTTGTAAAAATGTCCATGAGTTCACAGAATATCTCATTGGCAAACGGATGGAAAATGAAGGCAAAAGGTGAAGGTATAGCTCATTGTTCTAGTATAAAGGAGAACATAAAAATGTTATATGTACCTCAACTTAAATTTAATTTGCTTTCAGTTAGAATGTTGGTTAGATTAGGATACATAGTTACCTTTAGGGGAGATACTTGTTTAATTGAAAAAGAAGGTAAGAAAATTACTGCATCTTTAAGAGGTGACTTATATGTGTTAAATGATAATGGTTTAGAGGTGGCTAACACAGTTTATGATAATAAGAAACCTCATGATGAATGTATTCACTTGTTACACCGACGGCTAGGTCATTTAAATTTTAAAATGATTAAGAGAACTGTTCAACTATCTAAAGGAATAAGTTTGAAACCTTGTAATAAGTATTTGCAATGTTCTGCTTGTAATCAAAACAAAAGCAAAGTTATACCGGCAAATAGAGTTGATGGATTTACTACCAAAGAGCCTTTAGAGGTAGTATTTGCCGATATAATAGGTCCTAAAAAGTCAAGTGTAGGCGGTGCTAGATACATATTAAGCATAATGGACCACTATTCTAGGTATGGTTTCTGTTTTCTAATGAAGAGAAAAACTGAAACGTATACAAATTTCTTTAATTGGTTAAAATTTGCAGAGAGGAAAACTAAAAAGAAATTAGTAATTCTTATAACAGATAATGGTGTGGAATTTACAAATAATAAATTCCAGAATAGACTTAGAATGGCAGGTATTCAACATAAAAAGTCTGCACCATATAGGCCTCAGCATAATGCATTTATAGAGAGACGAGGCCAAACACTGCAATCAATGGGAAGGACAATGTTATCTGATTCTGGATTATCTGACAATTTGTGGGGAGAAGCTATAATGTGTGGTAATCACATATTAAACAATGTTGTTAATTCAACAACAGGTGAATTACCATTCACTCTGTGGCATGGTAGGAAACCTGATTTGAGTTATATTCATACATTTGGTACACCAGCATGGGTGCATATCCCTACACAACTCAGGCACAAAGGACAACGTAGAGCTAAAAGATTAATTTTTGTTGGATATCAAGCAAACCATAGATCTTATAGATTCTGGGAACCAGGTACATCTAGAGTATACTGCAGTGCTAGTGCACAATTCCTAGAACATATAGGATGGAATAGATTAGAGCAGGATTCAGATAATGATGTTATTATAGAACCCTATAAGAGGCAGAAAGAAAAGACTAGTTATAAGAAAAATCCAATTAAAGAAGAAGTCCATGAAGAGCAAATAGAACCAGATCAAGAGGAGATAATTGATCAAGAAGAGCTAGATAGTCAAGAACAGGAAATAAAGGAAAGTCCACCTGTAAGTCCTGTTATACCTAGACGCACAACGCGTATAACCAAACCACCTGAAAGATATCAGGCAAGTATTGTTTGCCAAGTAAATAAGGTTCCTACTAGCATAGATGAACTTAAGATGTATCCTGTTAAGGATCAGGAGAATTGGCAAAAGGCAATGGAAAAAGAGTTAAATTCATTAAAGGAAATGAAGGTTTATGAAGAAACCAAATTACCTCCAGGAGAAAAATCCATTGGGTGCAAATGGATATTTAAAGTAAAGAATGGAAATAATGGGAAAGTAACTTATAAGGCTAGATTAGTAGCACAAGGATTTAACCAAAATGTATTTGATTATGATGAGGTATTTGCACCAAATTTAAAGGCTACAACTTTAAGAGCAGCGTTAGTGTGGGCAGCTAAGAAGAATTATATAGTTAACCATTTAGACGTAGAAACTGCATATCTACATGCACCATTGCAGCATACAATATATTTGAAAAAACCAGTTGATATAAATGATAATAGAGTAAATAGCAATGATTGTTGGAAACTCAAGAAGAGTTTATATGGATTGAAACAATCTGGCTATGAATGGAACCAATATATTGTGAAAGAATTAAACAATATAGGGTTTAAATCTGGTTTAGCAGATCCATGTATGTTTAAAAAGAGAAAATAATGGAACGGTGTCATTATTGTTATTATTTACAGATGATATTGCTTTTGATTACTAAGACCAATAATGAAGCTACTGAGATTATTTCATTATTAGCCAAAAGAATAAAATTAAAGCATTTAGGTGAAATTAAAAAGTATCTAGGATTGACAATTAACAAAACCACAAAAGGATTTAAGATATATCAAGAGGATAAAATTTGCCAATTAATTAAATTGTATAAAATGGAACTTTGTAAGCCTGCAAAGACTCCAATGAGTCAGGAAATTTGCAAAATTGATGCTCAAAGTCCCAAATTTGATAAGACCATATATCAATCTTTGATTGGTAGCTTGTCATATATAAGCAATTGGTCAAGGCCAGATATAGCTTATAGTGTTAATCAGCTGGCATGATATAATAATGATCCACATCAATGTCATTGGCAAGCACTAAAGAGAATTTTAAGATATCTTAAAGGAACAATGCACCATGCATTGTATCTAGAGCCAAAAGGTGATTTGAATCTTAGTGCCTATGCAGATGCAAGTTTTGCAACTGACATAAACACTAGAAAATCAACATCTGGGATGGCTATATTATTTGGTAAGACTTTAATAGGGTGGAGGTCAATCAGACAACAGCATATTAGCTTGTCCACGATGGAAGCAGAATTTTCATGTCTGTCATTACTATGCACTGACTTAATTCTGTACAAACAGTTATTATTAGACATGGGTATAACGGTTAAAGATTCTATTATTGTATACGAGGACAACCAGGCAACTATACAATTAGCTACTAATATTGCTGTAAAGACTAGATCAAAGCATACTGATTTAAGATACTTAAATGTAAGAGAATCTGTGAAAAATGGTCTAATTAAACTTGAGTACTGCATGACGGAAGAAAATATTGCAGACCAGTTTACAAAAGCTCAAGGTATTGTAAAATGTAAAGAGAGTTGTAACAATTATGATTTAAAGGTGTAAATGGTTATATTATTGTAATATTATTATTATTACCTAAAAGGGGAGAATGTTAGGGATAACATTGTTTACCCTAACTGGTTTGGGTAAAAATAATAAATATGGTATCATGGTTTGTTAGTTAAAGTGTGTGTAACTTTAACAGCAAGAATGTAATTAAGGGTGTGGTTGTAAAAAGCACTATATAAGAAGCAAGGCAATTTCAGCTCTCTCTCTCTGGCTTACTGATCCCTAATTACTTGATGGATTGATGACTGCATTATTGCTGGAAAGGGGAGAGAAGGAGGAGTGTTGATATTTCTCAACGGAGAGAAAATAAAGATTGGACTGATTTATTGTAAGTGTACTGACATTGGCTACTCAACACGGATTTTGCAAATAGAATATCCCCGACAAGACTTGACTGAAATTGATATATGACTAATGGACCGTTTATTTGACTATGCTATAATTCTTAAATGGAATAAACTATATTTTTGATAGCACAAGCGTATATGTATTTTTACTGCGTGTTAACTAGAAAACTTATCTCACACATTTACCTGTCTTCCTATCTGACTTCGCTGCACGTTCTGTTTAGTTTGTTTTCCTTAACACCCGTTGGGGAATCCAGGCTTAACAACAGCCACTATTTATTCCATCATTTTATATGAGATATTCCAAATTTTGTTTTAAAATTTGTATTATACTTTCATCCAATGGTTATGTATGTCTATATTATAATTTATATCAATCTATTAAACTTCTATTACAAAATATCAATCTATTAAAATCTATTACATTACCATGTCTTTTTGTCCAACCATTGATAAAACAAATCCCATATCATATAAAATTGTTCTCTAACTTCAAATGTCAATTTACTCATTTCAGCACAGTCCATAATTTTCTTAATAACTTCCTCCTGCATAGGTATTTTGCCCTCCCTCCCTCTCTGATATGTTTGATGATACAAGCTCTTTATTCAGACTGAATTAAAAATATTTCTCTGAGATGCTATGTGTACAATAAATGAGTGCAGATCTTCTATGAAAAGAATTTGGTTATGAATATTATTCCCAATGTCTGATTCATAGAAATATAGAACATATTCAAGAACCTAGGATGAAAAAATGGTGAACATGTCACATAATCCAGGTAAAGTTTTCCTGTGATGAAATTGCTTCTCGCTAGTTGTGGAATCTAGAGTTGAAAACCCATATCTTAGAGTTGCTAAGTTTGAAAAACACTGGTTTAGAACGATATGGAACATTCTGAAGTAATTTTTAGGGAAAGTCATGAAGTGATGTCAGAGAAATAGGTTCAGTATTGCACTGTCCTCTTAGAAAATAAGCCTGCTGATACCATTTTTGTATTTTATTTTTGTATTGTCCTTTTAAAAGAAAAACAGCTTGAGAAATAAACCATGGTCACTCCATAAATAGAGTAGTATACATGGAAATGTATGTTCCCTGATTTATAGCTACATCAGGTGGTATAATTCACTAATACAATGATTTAATCTGATCTAAACTTTTTTTTTTAGTGACCAACTACTACCACCACTTTATAATAATGAAATGTTTAGAAGAAAATTGAATCCATATAATGCAAATGATTCTGATTCAGGTAACTTGACAAAGTTAATATTTATGTCCTGTTTCTTTTTCTGGGTAGGATTGGATACTATTGTGGTTCGTACAAATTGTTAAGATTGTGTGGTTTTATTTGGGTGTGTTCTATGCAGGTGTGGGATTCAAATTTTTAACAACCAGTTCTATGGGCGTGGTTTAGGTGGTGGGCATGGCTTGGTCATGTGATTGGGTAGGCATGGCTTGGTGGTCATGTTATTGGCTGGGTGTAGCCAACTCAATATCATTCACATCAAGGCACGCATCTCCTCGTCTGGCCTCTCATGACTGTGAGGATGCTGCAACAGTCGTAAGAGTGAAAAATCGGTCATAAGTCACTTTTTTTCAGTGCCATTGTAACTTTGAATAGTCACTCCACACAAGCAAAGTACCAGCAAAGGAGGGGAAAAAAACTCCAGTAACATTTCTGAGACAAGAAGTCTAGTCCTGCCAAGAATGTAATAAGTGTTAATGGACAGGCAGTTTCTGTAAGCAATACCAGAATGTTTCCTTCCTGCCTTCCTTACAGGATTAGGCCAGTAATTTCTTCTAACAACTGGTTCTCCGAACTGCTTAGAATGTTAATCGGTTCTAGAGAATAGGTGCGAACTGGTAGAATCCCACCCCTGGGTCTATGCATTATGCTTACTATTATATGAAGACCAAGCAAATATGGTCTATTCCCATGATGGCAAACCTATGGCATGCGTGCCAGATGTGGCATGCAGAGTCCTCTCTGGGCATGCAGTCCCCAGCCCAGATCCAATTGGGTTTCTCCATCGTGTTTCTCAATCAATTCCAACTTCTCCCGAAAGAAAAAAGATCTTGTGAAGTTGGAATTGATTGAGCTAACTTTTTCACTCATGCACTTCACAGTGGGGGAGATGAGGTCCTATCCTCCTGAAGCCCAATATGATGTGGAGCCACAATGCAACTCATCGTCAGTTTGGCAAAAGAAAAAGAAAAGCAGTTTCTTTTCCTGGAGTGCTACATGTGTTGCAATGCCCTGCTTCCACACGGGCCAGCTGAGCTTTGACATGCTGCTCCTGGGCTCCTCGGCCTATGGACATCAGATTCCCACCACCCAGCATCAGTTCAGGGAGACAGAAACAGAGAGAGGGAGAGAGGGAGAGAAAGAGAGAGAGAAAAAAAACATGTGGGAAGAGGGAGGGAGGGAAAGAGAAATTATATTACAAAAGTTTTTCTTTTTTATTGTTGCTAAACGTAATGTTTCAAAAGCAGAAAAAAGTTGCCCCAAAGGAGTCTTTAAGAGCTGAATTCCTAGAGGCAACGGTTTCCTCTGCCTTTTGCGTTCCCACCCCGCACTGAAGCAATCTGCTCTTACTGGCCAGAGGTGGGGCTCCATGCTGCCACCTCCCAGCCAGAGGGCCACGTTTGTTTGCTTGCTGGTCCCCTCCAAGGAGGGAGCTATGCTCAGGCTGCCCGGGCCCCGCCACTGGGGGGGAGAGAGGGAGGAGGAGGGGGGCTCCCCGAAAGGATCCAGGTTGGAGTTGCCTTGTTTTGTGTAGATCTTTAATGCTTGGCCTTGCTTGCCAGCCTCCCCTCCCCCTCCCCAGCCCAAGTGGTTGGATTCACATGACATGTGAAGCTGGACAGGAGAGCACGGATAAATAGATAGATAGGACAGAGAGAGAGATAAAGAGGGAGGGAGGAAAAGAGAAAGAAAGAGGGAGGGAAAGAGAAAAGGGGGGAAGAGAGAGATGGAGGGAAAGAGAAAGACGGGAGAAAGGGGGAAGGAGGGGGAGGGAAAGAGAAATGATATTAAAAAGTTTTTTTTTATTGTTGCTAAATGTAATATTTCAAAAGCAGAAAAAAATGAAGGGGCATAAAAGTGCATTAATCACATTTTTCTTAGAACAATTAGCTGAACTCTGCGTTTATCATTATTTTAGGCAGTAAAACCTCATTCAGGTTAAATTGCTGTGTTGCCACTTTGTGATAAATAAGTGGGTTTTGGGTTGTAGTTTCGGCACTTGGTTTCTAAAAGGTTCGCCATCACTGGTCTATTCCATGGGTTCTCACATTATTGGTTCTGATCCTGAGCAAATTGTAAGCAAAGTTGTGGGATGTTGCAGTTTTTAAACAAAGATATGAACGCTGAACTTAGACCTTTGAGTATTAGTAAACCTATGAATGATTTTCCATCTGCTCCCCTTTCTTAACAGAGGCTTAAGGGTTTTATAAACTATCATGCTGCATTTTTAAAACTATACTTATAGAATCTTATTTTGAAATAAATAACTTGATTCATGCTTATCTATTTTACAAATAATTGAATTCATTTATTAGAATACAAACTATACAGACTGCAACCTCTCAATTGAGTTGTTTCCCCCCCCTCCAAATTGGCTGCTTTGAAACTTGTCATAGAGCCTCCTTGGAGGTTAAAGTGCTCTGATGTTATTCTGTCCTTGTTCTGAGACCTAATGTCAATTTTGTATCAGATAATTTGTTTGCATAATGTTTTCCCTGGTTGTCGTATCTAAAATCCAGAAAGGCATTGCTGTCAGAGGATGGCATATAGAATATTAGACAAAGAACATGTGAAAATGCCTCTAATTTGGTATGTTACATTTTTGGACTCTATACTGATGCCTTCGATATACTTATGGGCAAGAAGATCAAAATACATTTGTTGCATGTTGTGGTTCTTATTAGCATAATTGTTCTTTTGGAGGTTTTTTGCTTGTGAGAACCTGCTTCAGGTTGGGGTGGCTGCCTATATGCCAGTATAGGTCGGCCAATGAGTAGTGTCATAATACAGCATTGGGTTGTAGCTTATTAATAGTATGTTTAAATAGCTTGTACTGAGAGCTGTATGTGACAATCAGTGATGATCTGTTGTTCTGTTGATTTGATTTTTTTGATATATGTATACAGGTAGTCCTCAACTTAGGATCACAGTTGTGCTCAAGTTTATGTTGCTAAGTGAAACATTTCTTAACTGAGTTTTGTCCCATTTTACGACCCTTTTTGCCATTGCTATTAAGTGAATCACTGCAGTTGTTAAGTTAGCAACATAGTTGTTAAATGAATCTGGCTTTCCCATTGACTTTGCTTGTCAGAAAGTCGCAAAAGGTAATCACATAACCCTGGGACACTGCGACCAATAACAAATATGAACCAGTTCATAAGTCACTTTTTTCAGTGCCATTGTAATTTTGAACAGTCACTAAATAAGCTATTGTAAGTCGAGGACTACCTGTAGTTTGGATGGGTAGTTCAATTCATAACCATTCGGTAGATAAATTGAGGCTTGATGATTGGGTGAAAATTGAAATTGAAAAGTTCTGTTGGAATTTGTTGATGGATTATTTTCTGTGGGTCCAGTTGAAAAAATGAATGTAATCCATGAATCTCAAGGAAGTGAGCAAATGTTGCTCTAGTTAGCCATTAAGATTTTGACATAGTATGGAGCTATGTGTGCAAGTTGAAGGAGTTATGGATGAATCCTGAAGTCTAGTAGCAAAGGTTTGCTGTGTTAGTAATGGGGTTCATAATGGCTTGAAAAGCATGCTTGTCGGAGAAATTGTTATATTGCAGTATCCTTAGTGGGTGAAATGGGAGATTGTTAGGGAGATTGCTGTTGGATTTCCATCTCATAAAGTCTCTCTATGAGGCAGATGTGCAGTTTTTAAATATATGTATATACATAGGATGTCTTTTATACAGTGTCTAACGTAACTAGAAATGTTGGTGGCTTAAAAAACAGATTCCATGAATCCTGATATTCTGATGTTTGAGACAATGGAATGACCCAGGTTGCCTGCCTTGTATATTTTGAGAAGTGGCAAAATTTGCCAAACTGGGACTTGAGGTATTTTATCAGCTCTAGTATCTGATGAAATAAGCTATAATGCACATAAAACATTGGTTTTTCATAAAATTTGTCTGAAAATATACCTTTTTGTATTTTTTGCTATTTAATATTAAGACAAGCTTAAGGACTATTGGGAAATATTTGTTAAATTTCAAATAAATCAAATATATAAATACTATTATATGACAATGTGGTGTTGAATCTTAAATTTGGCAAAATTAGATTTGTATTACTTTTTACCTACAAGGTTAATGGAATGATTGAGCTATTAAGATAGATTAAACTCCTTTACATGTCATAAGGTTAAAATAGAAAATTGTATATATAGTGTGAAGGAAAGAAACATTGAAAAGAATATTGACTGTAAACCTTACAATTAAAACAATATGTAATGCATGTTGCATAAGAATGACTTAACAAATTCTTAACCAATTCCAAAATGTTCCCAAAAAATACTTAACAAATTCCAAAATGTTCAGAAGTCTATCTCCAAATTGTTGGAAGTGCAAAGATGTATCAGGCACATTTTTTCACATGTGGTAGATTTGCAATGCTGCAAAAAAAGTATTGGAGACTGATTCAGACGTGGAATGGGAGAGTGTATTCCATTTAAGCTGGAATTTTTTCTCCTAGGAAAAATATCAGAAGGATATAGGAATGATTTAATTTATCTAATAGTACATGTGTTGATGGCAGCTAGAATAATATATACGTAATACTGGAAGAAGGAAAGCATACCACCAGAAACAGAGATAATAAGGAAAATTATGGCATGTGCAGAATCAGATAGATTAACCCTAGAATTAAAAAACAAGGGGGAATCTGAGTACTATGAAACGTGGAATAAATTCTATCTGTGGTTGCATAGAAGAAGGCAAGGTCGGAACATAAGTAGCTATGATGATTAGAATAATTAGTAAACAATGTATCAAATGAAGTAAATGGTAAAGTAAAATGTATATATGTATAACAATTGTGATGCCAGAACGGCTGCACCGTGTTGTATTCTTATAATAAAATAAAATAAATAAATAGGAAAAAAAAGAATGACTTAATAAATATTTGTCTTTATATATATCTGTACATACACAAACACACATTGTGTGTATATATGTATATGTATATGTATATGTATATGTATGTATGTATGTATGTATGTATGTATGTATGTATGTATATATACACAGATACCTATTCATATTTTTATACATTTCCTTTCTAATAGTATTGCCTGCAAACACATACAATCTTCGACGGTCCAAAAGAATACGTATTAAACCATTGGAATATTGGCGAGGAGAACGTGTTTATTATAAGATGGACACTTCAGGTATGTAATTCAGGGGCTTTGAATGGAGAAGTTGTTGTTTGGGATAAAACACTAATTTTTTAGACACGCAAACTAAAAAAATCTAAAAGATGGGCACGCGCTTACTTTGAACCTAAGTGTTCTGCTTCAACTAAATGTATACTGCACAGAAATTCAAGCTCTCTAAATTTTTGCTAAGGACATTCTTCTGAAACTCATATTTCTAAATGCAAAGGTCCAACATTGCCTGCATGCGCAAGCTGCTTGGGAAATATATGTATTTATACAGATATACTAGATAATCAGGCTGAGACAGAATTATTGGGCTAGCTCAAACAGCTGTTTTTTAATGCCTAAAATGGGTCTAGAATTCAGTCTCCTGGTTTCAACACCTTAACCACTACAACAAACTATTAAAAATTGGATTAGAATGATTGAGATTGTTTTGTATTTTTAATACCAAAAATTGGAATCCAGAATTGTCTGAATAACAATGAAATATCATGAGACCTTTTACTTAAAGCACAAAGATTTTTAGTCCTGATTCTATTTCAATTAAGAAATGGAATTGTTCTCCTTAGAGCTGCTCGGATCATCCAGAGAGTGGGAGGTGCTTCAGTCTGTGCTGTTGTAGGCTGAGCTTAATTACTGAGGAACGCTCCTCCTTCCATCACGTGGCTCCATTACAGCGTTCCCCAGTTTATGCTCAGCCTCGTGAGAGTTAGGCTGGTTTTTGTACAGCTCCTTGGCCGATTCAGGATCTCTTCTATCCCTTGAAGGTTTGATCTAATATTCTTTTCCTCTAGCCTCTGCGCAATTGGGTTTTATCTATAGACTCAGGGGAGCGCGTTCATTGCCCCCAGGGGGAAAAAAGTGGGCGTCTTAGCAGCGCTCTGGCACTACCCCCCCCCCCAGATTTCTCTTCTTGAGCTGTTATTTCCTGCCGCTTTCCACGCCGCCCTCGTTAGCGGCTTGAATTCAGCGCTCCAAAGCGCCGCTGGTTTTCCCCCCAGCTACGAACGCCGATCGTCCCAGGAAGGGGTGAATTTTTCCTCGTTGCCCCTCTCGGCATTCTAGGCTTGCCGGAGGGGCCTAATTCCGTCCTGAACAGCCCCGACATTCAGATCAGTAGGCGGCCGCCATTTTGGGCACCGCCTCATGGTCGGGCGCCATTTTATTTCCTCCGGCCTCATTTCTCGGCTGCGAGTGTTTTCTAGCTCGCCAAAACAGACCTTACCAGCCCGTTCAGAGCCTCTCATTGTAATTGGAAACCTTCTAAAAGTATTGTTGGCAATTCCGCAGCTGCGCTCAGGGCGAAGCAATAGCAGCACCTCCCCCCTCCCAGTTATCGTATGGGAGTTAAAGCTGCTGGAGGCCTTATCATTCCAACCTGGTGCAATTGGCCTCAGGCGTTCATTTGACTAATTGGATAAATAAGCACCTGGGTTGATACCCTTATTGGACCAAGATCCAGATTTAATCATCAAATTACATATTTTTATATTAAAAAAAAGAGAGAGAGACAACAAATAAATATATATACAAGAATATACACATATGTATATATGTAAATAAATAAATAAAATAAATATATCTATTATTATTATTATTATTATTATTATTATTATTATTATTATTATTATTATTATTATTATTATTATTTACACCTACTATATCATAGTACATCAAATTCCAAAAGGGGGTGCGGACCAGCTGAAAAGGACACCCGGCCTTTGCTGCAGGCCGAACCCTAGGCGAGCCAACCGCCTCTAGTATCCTTACATACGATCATTACTTCTTAAAATGGCAGACGATAATTCCTCTAAAGGCCCTTCCTCGAAGGCCAAATCTAAGTCTTACCATTTACGCAGACAGGCTAAGGAAACTTCCAAGGCCTCTCAAAGAGACGCCTTAAGGCGTCATAAGGCATTGGAGAAGGAATTTGACAGGCTATCCAGGGGGTCTCTCTTGGTGCCTCCAGCCCTCCCACCCACCACTCCTTCTACCTCTACTCACCCCCCCTCCTCCAGATTTCTCTTCCCACTCCAGGCACAGCTCACCCCAGGGGCATCAGGCCCCCGGATCAACGACCAGATGGACACCCGAAGCCACAACTACTCCTACGGCTGCTGGTCTGCGCCAAGAGGAGCCTGCCATAGTCGAGATTCCAGAACAAATGAGGTCATGGATGGAGCTGGCTATCCGCCAGGGGATTGCGGAAGGTCTCCAACAGATGTCCAGACCCGGCTTCTTCCCAATGGCTCCCGAGTCTCCTGAGTCTCTATCGGTCAGGTCCCTGTCTAGATCGGATCCTACCCACGGTCAGGTACCTTCACAGAGGGACAGCCCTCTTCCAGAAAGGGAACAGGAGGAGGAGGAAGGGGGCCTGGATCAATTCAGGGAGGAGGAAGAATTCGAACTGGGGTCATCACATTACAGTGAACCCCTATCGGAGACAGAGCCCATGGAGGGGGAGATGTCCGAGGATGAGGGCCTCACCCCCGACCAACCCACCTTTGTGGGCTTGTTCAAGCTGCACCTATTTAAATTGCTTCTCTTTAAGGCCAAAAACATCTCCGGCCTGTACACACAGTCTCCCTCTGCCCTCCCTTCCTCGGCGGAGGGCCCAGAGGATTCCATTTTCAAGCAGCCCGTGGTGGAAGCTGATGTCATTCCTGCTCCACCCATTTTCTCCGATCTGGTATCAAAACAGCTGGCTTCCACAGGGGCCCTCCCTGCCCCATCCAGCCAGGACAAGAGGTTTTTCAACCTCGACTCAGACTTCTCCAACCTACTTAATACCCTCGAGGTTGACGAGCCCATTGTTGGCTTAGCATCCTCCTCCTCCCCTAGTGATCCTCTGGAGGCTCTGAAACCCGAGGACAAGAGAGCCGAACTAGCCTTACGCCGGGCTCACCAAGCTGACGCTTGGGCCATTAGATCGGCCACGGCCGCCTCCTTTTTCACCAGGTCTTCGATCCGGTGGCTTCGCCAACTAAAACAGCATGTCCCCTCCTCCAATGCAAGGGCGCATCAGGACATCGCTAAACTCACGGCCGCGGCAGAATTCTCGGCCAACGCCACCTACCATTCGGTTAAGTTTTCCACTAGAGCCATAACCTCTCATGTTACAGCCCGCCGCCTGCTCTGGCTCAAACACTGGCAGGTGGATGTAAAAAACAAAGTCAAATTGGCCACGGCTCCCATCAAGGGAGAAAAACTATTCGGCACAGCCCTGGAACCTCTGCTAGTCGAGAGCCGAAGCAAGAAAAAATTTCTTCCCTCCCTTTTTCGGAGGTCAGAGCCCAGAGCCCCTCAGCCATTTTGGAGAGGGCCCTTTCGACCTTCCAGTCTCCCTTCCTGCCCAGGTACCCGAGACCCCCCTCCTTTCGGCCATCCCAACCCCAGGATCGAGCCGACTCGGGCGACAGGAACAGAAGGGGCGGCAGCTACAAGAGACCCTTCAGGGGATCAGGTGGGAGGCCCTTCCGGCGCCCAAGATAGATCCCATTCTTCCCCCCATTGGCGGACGCCTCAGACATTTCGCCGAAAGAGGGATTCCTCTACTTCTAATGCCTGGGTCTGAGACACTATCAGGTTCGGACTCACCCTGGAGTTTCAGGCCCCCCCTGACGTTTTCATGGCATCCCCCCACTCGAAGGATCCCACCACACGCAATTTGATGGATTCAGCTATTCAACATCTCTTCAACATACAGGCCATCCAACCCGTCCCACCCTCTCAATGAGGGCAGGGTTTCTACTCCCACCTGTTCGTGGTCCCCAAACCCTCAGGTGGATGGAGAGCAATCTTGGACCTAAAACGACTTAATCGTTACCTGATCCACCGCAGGTTTAAGTTGCACACCTTACAGTCCATTCTACTGGGTACCAGGCAAGGGGACTGGCTCTCTCCTATAGAGCTTTCAGAAGCGTATTTACACATCCCAATCCGGCCCTCCCATTCCAAATTCCTCAAATTCTGCTACAATCACCTCCACTTCCAACATGTGGCCCTCCCCTTTGGGTTGGCATCGGCCCCTAGAACCTTTACTAAGGTCCTCGCGGCACTAGCGGCTCACCTTAGGAACCTTTCCGTACGCCTCCACTATTACCTGGATGACATCCACATCCTGTCCCCCTCCAGTCACCAAGCAGAGAGGGACACCACAGCTACTCTCTCTGCCCTCCAGGACCATGGGTTCCTCGTAAACTGGCAAAAGAGCCAACTGTCGCCATCTACCCGGATAACCCATTTGGGGTCCGTAATTGATATGGTTAAAGGAAAGGTCTTTCTTTCCTCGGAAAGACTCCTTAGCATCCAGGAATCCGTCAAACATATCCGGTGATCAAAAAAGGTAACTCTATTAGAATTGTCTAAATTATTGGGTAAGATGGTCTCATGCATTTCCATTGTTCCCTGGGCCCGTTTACACACCAGATCCCTACAGTGGTTCCTGCTCCCATTTCAAAGAGCCGGCAGAAGCAATTCAAAATCCACGGTCAAGGTACCTCCAAGGGTCCCCACGTCTCTCCTCTGGTGGGCCAACCCCACCATCAACAAGGGTCCTTACTTCAAGGAGCCCCAACGGCTCACCCTCACCACAGACGCCAGCCTGCCCGGATGGGGCGCTCACATCCACTCGCTCACGGCTCAGGGCAGATGGTCGGAAACAGAACGGGCATGCAGTATAAACTGGTTGGAACTTCACGCCATACACCTGGCCCTACGCAGCTTCCTCCCTCGGGTACGCGGGCACCATGTCCTTATCCTCACGGACAACGTCACCGCCAAGGCTCACGTCAACAGACAGGGGGGCACACAGTCCATACGGTTGATGAGAGAAGCCGAGCGCCTCTGCTGCTAGGCGGAGCGCAATCTCCTCTCCCTCAAAGCAGAGCACATCTCAGGAGTTTCAAACACTCAAGCAGACTGGTTGAGCAGGGCCACGGTGGACCAGTCCGAATGGCGCCTCCACCCGTCTCTGTTCAAGGAGGCGACCACAATCTTCTACCGGTAGTGGACCTCTTTGCATCCTAAGATTTTTTTCGAGGTACCCCTCCCACGGGGCCGAGAAATACAACGCCCTACATTGCCCCTGGCCCCCAGGGCTTCTATATGCATTCCCTCCACTAGCCCTAGTTCCCAGAGTCATCCAGAGACTGATCCACGAGAAAGCGGAACTACTTCTGGTGGCCCCCTACTGGCCCAGGCGCCCATGGTTTGCAGACCTCCGCAACCTATCGGTAGCCCCTCCCTGGAAAATCCCCCCGAACAGGATGTCCCTTTCTCAGGGCCCCTTCTACATCTGGATCCCCAATGGCTCCAGTTAGCCGTCTGGAGGTTGAGCAGAACCGCCTAAGAAATGAGAAGTTCTCTGACCAGGTTATTGGTACCATCTTAGCCGCCAGGCGGCCCTCAACTACCCGAATCTACGATGCCACTTGGAATAGTTTCTGCAAGTGGTGTCATAAATCCCAGGTCAACCCACTTTCGCCCTCCATCGTTCGGATTTTGGATTTCCTCCAAGAGGGTCTGAAGAAAGGGCTTTCCCCCAACACCTCGAGACGGCAGGTCGCAGCCCTCACAACTGTTATCGCTTGCGACAACATTGGTTCCCTTTTCCACCACCCTCCATTAGGGCATTCCTCAGAGGAGCCACTAATTTGTGTCCCCCAACCGTTCCGATACCCTACCTGGGATCTTAATAGGGTCCTTGTGTCCCTCACTAAACATCCCTTTGAGCCTCTCAGGGAATCTACCCTCCAGTTTTTAACATTCAAAGTTGTGTTCCTGGTGGCCATAACATCGGCCTGTCGAATCTCGGAGATCGCAGCCTTGTCGGTGACAAAGGACCTCTGCATCTTCCACGCCGACCGGGTGGTTCTCCGGCCCGACCCTACCTTCTTGCCCAAGGTCAACTCAGCCTTCCACAGGGCACAGGAACTCACTATCCCAATCTTTTGCCCCAAACCCTCGCGAGAGAGGGAGACCCTTTGACATACCCTGGATGTGAGACGTGCCCTCCGCATCTACATTAAGCGCACCCAGCCCTTTAGGAGGTCCGAATCCCTATTCCTTTCCTTTCAACCCAAGACATTGGGCCACAATGTATCCCCTTCAACCATCGGCCTCTGGACCAGAGCTACTATCTCTAGATCTTACCTGTCACAGGCTCTGCCAGTACCCAGCGGAATAACAGCACATTCCACCAGAAGTGCAGCCACCTCGGCAGCTTGGGCCACCCAGGCCCCAATCACTGACATTGCCGGGTTGCCACCTGGGCCTCCCCGTCTCCCTTCATTACGCATTACAAGATCGACATATTTGCCTCAGCGGAGGCCTCATTTGGCAGACGAGTTCTACAGCGGGTCCTCAAGGACCCGGAGAGGCTCCCGAACCAGACGGAGTCCCTCCCGTAGGACAGCCAAGCTTTGGTATGTCCCACTCTCTGGATGATCCGAGCAGCTCTAAGGAGAATGGGCATTGGTTCTTACCTGACACGCCATTTCTCTTCAAGATGCGAGGATCATCCAGCCCCACCCTTATCTTTCACCGTCTGGTGGGGTCTTGTTTCGGCCAATGGACCCTTAAGTCTAGTAAGATGAGAGTACGAATTTCTCTTCTCTCTCGCCTTCGCATAAACTGGGGAATGCTGTAATGGAGCCACGTGATGGAAGGAGGAGCATTCCTCAGTAATTAAGCTCAGCCTACAACAACACAGACTGAAGCACCTCCCACTCTCTGGATGATCCTCGCAACTCAAAGAGAAATGGCGTGTCAGGTAAGAACCAACGCCCATTTTCTTTTTAAATCATATTATGTAGGAATGTTTAACAGGAAGTATATGTGGTATGTATACTTAGAGTAACATCCAAGTTACTGGTGATGCGGTTAGCCTATATTTTCCCTTATGTTGTCTCTCCATAATGGCACTGTTTTATTTTAAGATAATAATCTCACAAATGTTAGTGTCTACATTTGAAAGTGTCATTATGAAATTATAGGTGAAAACAAAGTCATCATTAAGTTATAGACTTGGTACTAATTTGCTGTTGGTAACCCAGTTATTCCATAATTCCATCCCATCTTAAGTAAAACAATTTATAATTGGTATTCACAATTAATCACAATTAATCACAATTAATTTTTCTATTGCTTCAGGAGACTTAGTAAATGGTGGAATAATAGCACCTGAAGAAAGAGAACCTAGGAAACCTAAAGCGAAAGTTGTTACAAAATCTGTTCCAGAGATCGGTATGGTCATCAGAACATTATATTTGTAGATCGGGCAATCTTTCTAAATTATAAGTGGTCATTCTAGCATTCCCACAGTTGTGTCTAATCTGGCAACCAGCTCACACATAGGATGGTTGCAGCATCCCATGGACACCTGATTAGCATCACATGCTCTCATCTGCTTTATCGCAGGCATCCTAAGCCCTACTGTGCTCATGTCACACTTGCTTCTGTCACTGCCTCCTGCATCCTGTAGTAGTCACTGCAATCTGCACCACTATGGTCCTTGCACAACCTCCTCATCCTGCAGCAGCTTCTCACTTGCACCACATATGCCCCAATGAATTTTCCTCACATTGCACTCGCCCTTGTGTGCCTTCTCCCATCTTGCAACAGCCATTCCAAGCCTTGTTGTGCTCATGCTACACCTGCCCCGCATATGCCCTCCTACAACTACAGCAGCTAGCCAAATCCTCCACATTTGCACCAAACCTGTCCTCATTCACCCTCCTGAAGTAGCCCCCAAAGTCCTATTATGCTTGTGCCTGCTAGCCTGCTTGTGAGCTGCCTGGGATTCGCAACTTCCTATCATCTTCCCCACTAACTTGAAGATGAAGCTGGAGAGTTATGCTTTGTTCCTTGGCCCATTATAAATTATTATTTAAGTGTAAAAAATTAAGTGAACATATAGTTTGGCAGATGTCAAAAAAGATCATATTAGTGTAGAGGCAGACTAATTGATATGCTTTATTCAAAATATATGATTTATAAATAAATTTATCTTTTTGATTTTTGTTTAAATCTGAACTAGTAAGATTTATAGGCCTGTTACTTAATAGAAGTATAGAAAATCAACATAGTCTTTGCTTAGCACTTAAAGAAAGATTTGTGATTTGGACTTATAAATAACTTCCTGTCAATTTCCCCATTGACTTTGTTTTCTGGAAGCAGTGGGAACTCACAAATCGTGGCCAAGTGAAATCCTCACTTAACAACCCATCATCCTCATTTAACAAACGCAATGTGGATTGCTGAGATTGCTGCTGCTAAGCTATGTGGTCACATGACACTGCATCCTACAATTGCATCACTTAGCAATGGAAATTCTGGTCCCATTTAAGATGACCTATAACTATGTCTGCTCTTCAGCCTAACCCTCTGTATTTTGTTTTGCAGAGAATTTGCACGTTAACTCAACTTTCAAGGAATATTTTCCTCAGCCAGCTGTTGTTTTTGATAAAGCATCTAATCAACAAATTCTTCAAGGTGAGTGATATGACATAATTTTTAAAATGCTTATGATAAATATGAGATTTATTTAATGTGTGGTATGAAATATATAGATAGCAGCAATAAAGATGCATAAAAAGATGCATGATATACATAGGATATGGGCTAGATGACTTACGAGGTCCCTTCCAACTCTGATTATCTGTTATCTGATGATGTGTGGTTAATTTTGTAAGATATAAGAAATTCAAAAAAATATGTTAAGTTACAAGATACATTTTAAAATAAGTGGATTCATAAAATAAATACTTTATATATTAATATCTAGACCGAAAAGGGAGCACGTGTGCACCAAAAAGGCACTGAATGCTGAAACCTCTGCACGCGCGCACACATGCACACCAGAAACCAGAAGAGTAGTTCCTGGCGCACACATGCGTACCGGCCACCTGGTCTTCCGGTTTCTAATGCGCATGTGCACAGGAAGAGCAGTTGGCTGGCATGCATATGCGCACTGGGAGCTGCTCTTCCGGTTTCCGGTGCTCCCACGTGAGTGAAGGCCACCCTAACCAGCACCTTGTACAAATATGAGAAACAGTGCTTTATTCTGATACGAGTCATTCACAAGCTACAATCATTTTCTTACATGGATACTGATATTTCATGTTTTTTATCTAGGTCCCCTGGCTTCATCAGCATATACACCAATCATTTCCAATACTATTTGTAACACTTTTCCTGAAGGCATACCAATCTGGGCTTTGGAGATTGTCTCCCAGCTAAAAAAAAAGAAAAATATATACTTCTAGCTCATCTTATAGGTCAATATAAATAGGTAAATTTTGGCTGTAGCCAAATAACACATTTTAAATAATAACTGTCAAGTAAAAAATCTATCAAGTGTTAATATTTTTAAAAGTTCCAAAATCTATACAAATTACCCAATTACGCTGTGGTAGACAACGTTGGTGGACTTCTAGACACAAAGTGACACCATTGCAATGAGCAAACTGGACTTTCAGAAGGCAATTTATCCATCAACCGTTGTCAGTTCTCTAGTATATAACCAAATATTTATACTTAATGGCAAATTTTATGTCATTTTCATGGATTTACAAGTGTGTTTGACTCAGTCAGTACTCAAAATCAGTTTGATCAAGAGATTAAGGCACTAGACTAAAAAAGCAGGAGATCAAATCCTATCTTGGCCATGAAAGCCAGCTGGGTGACCTTGGGCCAGTCACTCACTCAGCTCAGCTTACCTCAGAATTATTGTGGAGAAAATGGGAGAAAAGTGTATTGGGTATGATCACAGTAAATGACCAATGTCATTCTTTAATCTTCATATTCTGTGAAAATAATTCCATGAAATTTGATTCCCACCCTGTTCTTACTGCTCTATTCCCATTCAGTGAGGGCTAAAACTGAGTTGTATACTAACAACCCTGTTTAAAAGGCTGTTAAGATCTGAATGATAGTTTACTTCAATAACCAATAGAGCTGTCTTGATCCTCTGTGCAGGTGATGTGCCATTCTTTTTATATCATTATTACACCTGAGAGAAGATTTGGCCTATTCTTTTTATATTATTATAATATGTGTGAGAAAATTTGGATCATTGTGATAGAGAGAACGGTCTTCACATCAACTATGTTAAATAAAATGAATTGTGTTCTCCAGAATTCTGTTTCATGCTATCATCTTGGAAAATTGATAACATTACAATAGTAGAGAATAAATCATCTTATATCAAAATTCAAATGTCAAGTCGTTTCTCTGGGACACTGAGTTGCCCTGAAGGCCAAAAAGAAAAAAAGAAAAGAAAAGAAAAAACCAAATAAGCCCTGGTGCTTATTTCAGAGGTCAAAAGAAAATAAGACTGGGTCTTCTTTTCAGGAAAACACGGTATATATGTATCCTCTTGTATTGCCTCCTTACTCACTTTGGCACAAAGTTCTACTCTTCTTTCTTATGCCAATCTACTGTCAACTTAAATAATATTCTGTACCTCAGGAGATAAGTCAACAACCAAAACTTCAATAAGCATTGCAAAATTTTGTGCAGTTATTATTGCACTACATTCAAAAATGGTACAAATTCTACAGAGTGTAATTTACCACACAGCGGACCAAAGCAGAATCGTAACCCATTTTTATATATAAAATATTCTCAACCTTGAATAGAGTATATACTCCACAGTTTTGATATTGCCTAGGTGTAGAATGTGTTTATGGCTTCTTTGTCATTATTTTATGAAAATGTAAACAGATTTTTGCCTATGAATGAATATGCAATCATGCAATATGTATTATCTAATATTTCCTTCTGTTAATATTATTTTTTCTGATTTCATAACAGAATGCGTGCATTATGGTAGATCACCTGTGTTTTTCATTAGTAATGAAATATTGTCCATTTATAAATACTTGAATACACCTTCCTTTGCTGCTGGAAAAATAATACTAAATCCATTAAAAGAAAAGGGATATCAGTATTCCCTCACAGACACATTGGTGAGTATTTTATTTCTTTTATTTCTAATTTGTATTTGCAAGGTTAATACTTAATAATACATTGCATTTTAGTCGATTATCATTCTTCCTCACAGAGTAGCAATTAACTATTTTTCTTCAAATCTTATATTAACAACACCTGTTTCTTCTCACTACTGTGGGTTAATAATTTTAATCCTTTATGTAAACAAAGCAGAATTATATATTCTTAGTTTGTCCGATGTCTTTATGCATTAATATGTTTTTTTTCTTCCATTTAGGAGGAATACTGTAAACCAGGGGTAGTCAACCTTTTTATACCTACCACCCACTTTTGTATCTCTGTTAGTAGTAAAATTTTCTCTAACTGCCCACTGGTTCCACAGTAATGGTGATTTATAAAGTAGGGGACAAAACCCTTACCACGCACCATGAAAGCTAGAACGCCCACTAGTGGGCAATAGGGACCAGGTTGACTACCACTACTCTAAACAGTTAATCTCAGGGGGAAAAATAGGTGTGCTTATGGTGTATTGATAGAATGCCCAGTTTGGGCTGAAAATAAATTTTATGATATAGACTCCTGGACTTCAGCTATTACCGTATTTGCCGGCGTATAAGACGACTGGGCGTATAAGACGAGCCCCCAACATTTCCACTCAAAATATAGAGTTTGTTATATACTCGCCGTATAAGACGACCCCCTCACTTGGAGGCATGTTTTTCAGGGCAAAAAAGTCATCTTATACACCGGCAAATACGGTAAGTTGTAACACTTGGGGTATTCTGGATATAATTCTTGATTGACACCCCCGCCCCTTTCCCCCAAACTTACAAAGCCACCAAAATGCTTTAGAGAGGCAGCTTCGCCTTTCTCAGGCTGGCACTCAATTCTTCTCCCTTTCTTTGTGACAACGTTGAGCGATCTGCTTTTTTCAGGGGAAAATAAATAAATGAAAATAAAACTGGACGAAAAACAGTCGAGTTGTTTCTTAATATCTTTCCACCTCCCCAACCAATTTGTCTCCAAGGGTGCACCACACTGATTGCGACATTAATTATTTCAGAGAGAGAGGGTGGGGGGGAGAAATCTTTACTTCCTACTG
Organism: Notechis scutatus; assembly: GCF_049901735.1. Classification (NCBI taxonomy): domain Eukaryota; kingdom Metazoa; phylum Chordata; class Lepidosauria; order Squamata; family Elapidae; genus Notechis; species Notechis scutatus. The sequence continues at coordinate 81,967,632 of NC_142025.1, read as the reverse complement.
TGGCTTTTTCCTACGCATCGTTCTGGCTGCACTCAGATGGCGAGCTGGCCGGAGCAGTCTGGAGCATGTGCAGCTCACCGTTGGGGGCTGGGGGGGGGAGAGAGAAGGCCTCCTTATTTCCACGCGGGGAGGCTTGGTCGCTGGACCGTGGACGAGCGCAAAGGAGAGAGTTCTGAGTGCGAAAGGGCCGCCACTGATCAGGCACAAGAAACTGGTCCTTTTTTCCCTTGGCTTTGTGGTTGTTACTTCTTACAGGGAGGGATAATGAGATACCCATGCTGGGAGAAAGCGGAAAGAATGTCTATTTTCCTGCTCATTAACTTTCCAGAAAGCGTCGAGTTCCTACCCCGAGACTTACCAAAAGTCCAGTTCATTCATTTGCTACCTTTCTCCAACGAGATCCAGATCTGTTTCCACAACGCGCTTAGGATCTTATCTTATTATCTTATTAGCCTTGCTCGGTCCATCCAAGAGAGAAGAAGGCAGACGGTTTTGCGCTCAGGGAGAAAGGAAAGGAGCCTCTCGCTCACGCTGCACACTGCCCCCTCCACCCCAGCAACGCTTAGGAAAAGAGTTACACAAGCATCCTTTCCAGAAGTGAATCTGGGGTTGGCGGGGGGGAAGGAGGATTCGGAGCAAAGGCTGAAACCGGGAAGAGAAAACTTCCCAAAGAAAATCGCACGAGCAGCATCCCATTCCTGGGAGAAAAACAAAAAAACAAAAAACACGAACTCTTCCCGAAGCGCAAAAGCAAGGATGGCGCTTTCTCAGCTTTGAGCGGCGTCGCTGCTCTCCCACCCCCTCCACTCGTCCCCACGTGCGGCGAAGTTTCTGCCACTGGGGGGGTGGAGGGGGTGGAAGGAGGTGAGGGATGGGGGCAAAGCCTGGAGCCTGCCGGTCCGCTCGCACAAGCGGAGTGGGTGGGGGGGAGGAGGAGGAAGAGAGACTCTGGCTGGGCTTGAAGGGGCTTTGCAAGTTGCGGAGCTCCGCCCCCGTCGCTCTTGCACCGAGTGACAACAACGTATTTGCCGGCGTATAAGACGACCCCCCCACTTGGAGGCATGTTTTTCAGGGCAAAAAAGTCATCTTATACGCCGGCAAATACGGTATTTTATTTATTTATTTTAAACAAATTTTATTAATTTTACAATTAAAAACAAATCAACAACACATATACAAATAGAAGAGCAAAAAAGAAAAGAAAAAGAAAAAAGAAAGGAGAAAAAAAGGAAAAAAGGAAAAATGAACACTTAAAAACATTCTCATTTTCGACAGTTTGTAAGATCTTTTCTCTTCTTGATTTATGCCATATACGCACACCTCATCCATATATATGTTTATATATCACTCATATAGATTTGTCCTATTCTTTTTTTACCTTATGATATAAAATCTGTCTTTGGTCTAACCATTTATACCAGCAATTCCAATTGTTATAATATATTGAAGAATCTTTATTTTTTAAGGCTAGAGTTAGTTTGTCCATTTCTGCACAATCTGAGATTTTTTGGATGATCATCTGTTCTGTAGGTATGTGAGGTAGCTTCCAACATTGAGCAAACACTAGTCTGGCTGCTGTTAATATGTGTATTGTAATGTACTTCATTTTTTTAGGTAGCTGTTTATCGAAAATCCCTAACAGGGAGGACTCTGGTTTATACTCAATCTGTTCTTTTGTTATATCTTCCAGCCAATTTCTAATTCTCTGCCAGTATTTTTGGGTTTCTTTACAGGACCACCACATATGAAAAAAGGTTCCATCTATTCTTTTACATTTCCAACATTTTGGACTCATGTTGGGGCGCATCTTCGCTAATCTCGAGGGAGGAAGGTGCCATCTGTAAAACATTTTATAAGCGTTTTCTTTATATGCTGCCGATTTTGTGATCTTATTGTTTCTACTCCAGATCTTTTCCCATTCTATTAATGTGATACTCCGTCCTACGTTCCTACTCCAGGCTATCATATTCCCTTTAACTGTCTCTTCTTCTAACTCTACTTCTAATAGATAGTTGTAAAATTTAGTTATATTTTTCTTGTCTGATCCTAGTAAAATTTTGTCTAATTGCTGGAGTTTATTGTTGATTCCGAATTCTTTTCTATCCTGTTTGTATCTACTATGAATTTGGAGATATACCCACTGATTGATTTTAAATCCCCGCTCTTGCAGCTCTTGTCGCGATTTCAAATTTCCTTGTGTATCCAATAATTCCTTATATTTAATCATTTTGGTAATGTCCAAATTGTTTGGGTGAATCATGGCCTCCATTGTCATAACCAAATCGGTACTTTTAGGTAGTGTTTTTTCCGTATTTTTTTTCCAATTGGTTAATAGTGAATCTCTAATTAAATGTCTATGGAAATATGTCTGATTAACTTTCCCTACCTCCCATAAAAAGGCATGCCACCCCCTCTGCAAATCGTGGCCTTCTAACAATAACGTTCTCTTATTGATTAAATTCATCCAATCTTTTAACCATACTAGAGAGGCTGCCGTATAATATAATTCCCAATTTGGAAGTGCCAACCCTCCCCTGCTCTTCAAATCCTGCATTGCCTTTAAATTTATTCTAGATTTTTTCCCTTGCCAAATAAATTTAACAGTTATTTTGTTAAGTTCTTCGAAAAATTTTCTGTGTAGTTTAATTGGAATCGTCTGAAATAAATACAGCACCAAATTGTTCTAGTTCGTTTAACAATTTTTGTCCTCTTTCTATTGGTTCCTCCATAAAAAAAACCATATCATCGGCAAATGCTTGCAGTTTGTATTCTTCTTTCTTAATCTTTAATCCTTTAATCTCTGGGTTTTGTCTAATTCGTGTTAATAATGTTTCTAGAGAGAATATGAAGAGCAGGGGTGAGAGTGGGCAACCTTGTCTAACTCCTTTTTCTATTTTTATTGGGCGAGTATATTCCCCGTTTATTATGATATTAGCCTGCTGTGTATCGTAAATTGTTGTTATGATGTTTTCAAATTTAGTGCCTAAATTCATATTATAAATTTTTTGAATTAGAAATTGCCAATTTAAATTATCGAATGCCTTTTCTGCATCTAGAAACATAAGTGCAGTTTGTTTTTTGGGGTAGGCTTCATAAAATTCTAAAACATCTACTACTGTTCTTAAATTATTCCTTATCTGTCTAGTCGGGAGAAATCCATTTTGGTTTTCATGTATATACAAATTTAAAATTCGTTTTAATCTGTTAGCTATGATGGAGGTAAATATTTTGTAGTCGGTGTTTAGGAGTGAAATTGGTCTGTAGTTGTTAATATATCTAAGATCAGATTCCTCCTTCGGGATCAGCGAAATCAATGCTCCCCTCTATGAGTCCGGCATTTTGGCTGCCAATAAGACATCGTTAAACACTTCCATCATAAGAGGTCCAATTTGTTCCACAATTACCTTCTATAGTTCTCCCGGGATCCCATCCGGCTCCGGGGCTTTATTATTTCCCTGATTCTCTATTGCTGATTTCAATTCGGACCAAGTAATGTCTTTAATTAATAATTCTATCAATTCTTCCCCGATTACTTTATCTTTCTTATTCTATCCTCATTAACTTCTTCCTTTTTGTATAACTCTTTAAAGTATTTGTGTGCAATGTCTTTTTTCTTTTCTATCTCTTGTTGTATGTCGCCCTTCTCGTTTATTAATTGGTAGATCAATCTCTTTTCTTTCTTTCTTTTTAATTTATAAGATAACCATCTTCCTGGTTTATTAGCATGCTCAAAGTAAATTTGTTTAGTCGTTTTCAAATTTATTATCATTTTCTCTTGTTCAATTAAATTCAAATTATGTTTGACTGTTATTATCTGATTTTGTACTCTTTGATCTTTAGGGGTCTTTTGTAATTGAGTTTCTAATTCCTTAATTTGTTGTTGTAGTTTATTTTGTTGAGCATATTTTTCTTTATTTCTCATAGCATTATAAGAGATTGTTATACCTCTTATTACTGCCTTCAATGTATCCCAAATATTTTGTTTTGAGGTTATATCATTATCATTTTCCTTTAAAAAATAGTTTAATTCCTCCTTAAGTTTATTAGTATACTCTTTTTCTCTTATTAATTGGGTGTTTAATGTCCATCTTTTCTTTGTTTTTTTCCTACCCTTCCAAGTTATTTGAATTGGATTGTGGTCTGCCCATTCATTTGGTAAAATTTTGATTCCTTTTATCTCGTTCGCTATTTCCCCATTCATCCACGCCATATTGATTCGTGTCCATATTTGATGCGGGTTAGAATAAAATGTGAATTGTTTTTCTTCGGGGTATAGTCTTCTCCATAAGTCCACCAAATTTAACTCTTTCATCATTTCCTTACATGTCTTAGGAAAATCTCTTTTTCCCTTTTTATTCTTCCTCGCATTGCTATGTCCTTTTGATAATCAGCAATAGAATTGAAATCTCCTATAATACAGATATTCCTTTTTTCAAATCCTATTATTTTTTGATGTAAATATTTAAAAAACTCTTTCTGATCTTCATTTGGGGCATAAATTACTACTAATAGAATTGAAATAGTATTAATCCAGATCTGTAAAACCAAAGTTCTTCCTTCCGGGTCTGACCAAACTAAATCTGCTTTCAGATCGTCTTTCACGTATATTGCAATCCCTTTCTTTTTTTTTCGTATCTGCTGGTGCAGTAAATAGCTTCCCTAGTTTCGGGCAGCCTACGTATCTTTCATCTACTTTCCTTATGTGGGTTTCCTGTAGGCATATTATGTCAGCGTTTTGTTTGATTAATTTGGCTATTATCCTTTTCCTTTTTGTCGTCGAATTTAAACCATTTATGTTAATGGATAGAAGTTTCTTTTCTTCTTCCATTTAATTAGTTCTGTTTCACTCTTTGCCTCGTGATAATTCCGGTCTCTCCTTGTGCTTGCTGGGGACTAGTTTCTTCTCTCTCCTGAGGTGGATAAACGTTCCCTTGGTTTCTTGAGGGTCCTTCTTTTTTGTTTCTGTGGTGGCTTTGGTCTTCCTGTGAGTTTCTTTCCAATTCCTCCTTACTACTCTGATCTTCCATACCTACTAGTTGTTCATAAAAATCTTGGGCCCTTTCCATGGAGTCTATTTTGATTTTCCTTTCTTTCCATGAAACTAACATCCCCTCCGGGATTAACCATTTAAATAGAATTCTTTTCTGATTTAGATAAGTAGCTAGAAATTTATAGTCTCGTCTTATTTCTCTTACTTTCCTTGGAATTTGCTTAAGAATCAAAATTTCTTTCCCTTTATACATAATTGTTCCGTCTCTGGACATCCTAAATATTATATCTTGGACACTGCTTCTCGCAAAGCGAATGTGGACCTCTCTCGGGCATTTATGGCATCTCGCATAGTTGGTGCTGACCCTGTAGACTTCTCAAATTCCCTAAGTATATCATCTTTGTCTTTTCCTAGTAGTCCGGCCAGTATTTCTGCCATTAGCTGCTCCAGGTCTTCTTCCTTGGATTCCTCAACATTCTGGAATCTCAGGTATGCAGCCGCCTTGTCCATTTCTAGATAGACCAATGAGTCCTCCATTTCTTTGCTCACATTTTTTAGTTCTTCGTCTACCCTTTCCAATTTCCTTTCCGTTCGTTCCGTCCTTGTCTCTACTTCTTTTATCGTTGCTTTGTTTTTTATCAGGGCCTGTTGTAGTGTTCCAATTTTGTCCTCTACTTTAAGGATGTCCGCTTTCGTCTCAGCTTTTAATTTCCCCATCTCCTCTTTTAATTCACTAATATCTGCTCTTGTTTCGTTATGATTTTTTATCATTATTTCTTGAAGTTTTGTCATTGATTCTTGTAGGGTTAGCAAAGTTGATTGAATATTGGCATTTGAGACATTAGTTTGTTTTTCCCCTGGTAGCGATTCTTCTATGGTTTTTTGAACTGTGGGCGAAGCTGTTGCCAGGGTAGTTGTTAAAGTCGGGGTAGCCTTCCTTCCAGTTTTCAGAGCCGTGGTCGTTGTAGAAGTCATTTCTTTTAATATTTGTTTCTGTTGTTGGATTACATTAGTTATATTATCCCAAATTACCATTCAATATTATAACCCCTATATTAGAATTCCGGTATCTAATTGTTTAGTCCACTTAACTACTAGGTAGCTGTGTTCTGTATTCTTAACTAGTAACTGAAATATATAAATATATGTTATTTTTAATCCTAAATTCTCAATCACGTATATAATTTTATGAAGTCTATGTTCAAATACTATGCAACACTATACAACACTATATAACATTCCATATAATAAATATATATAACAAATAGTATATCAAATCTAACCAAGTTTAGATTTTGTAAGTTTATAAGTATTGTAAATATATATATGTATTCTTATCTAACCTTATCTAACCCTATTTGAGTATTAGATATTCTAAGTATTCTTAGTCACCAGTATTCTTGAACCTAAACAGTATTATTTCTTTCCCCAATAGATTGGTTATAATCACACACTAAATTATACTATTCTAACATTAAATATTAAATATTAAGTCTTATACTTATTGATTAAATAGTTCTTAACCTTCTTGCTATTTTCCCTATCAATCTGGTCGAAGTATAACTATCCCTAATATTGTGAATTAATCAAAACAATTAAATCAGTTATCTAGCAATCCAATATAACAATCAGTACTCCTTTCCTCAATAGATAAATTTATAGTCGTTATAAAGAGAAAGTGAAAGGAGAGAAAAAATTCATCCTAACACCAAAAAATCAGTAAATAAAAGATAAGGAAAAGAATTAAGCAGAGTTATACAAAGAGAAAAAAGAGAAAAGAAAAGAGGGAGAGCAATAAGAAGACGGGATTTTAAAGTCAATTTTTAGTCCACCGTTTCTAGGATTATGCACTTTTTCTTCAAACACACCGGAAGTAGGGAGGTAAAAAGTGCTGAATAATAACTGCCAACAATCAGTATGTTCCGAAACTTCCAAGTTACTCTTTTGTGTGTGTGTGTGTAAATGTTCCTAAGTTCAATACATTAATTTCCTTCACGTATGACCCCCACTTCAGTTAGTATAGAATAAGATAGAGTGCAGTAATAAATTAGTTTCTACAGCTTCGGTACAGGCTAGGCCTCACGTAGGCTGAAAGCGTACCAGGAACAGAGATCACCAATCAAGAAACACGTCATCATGGGCGGATAACTGTAATGCAGGCGCTGATTTGTTACCTTGTACCTTTCACACTGACCATGCACTGTAATTGGATGTTACTATGTGTGCACTAATATTCCTTCTCATGTAACTTAATGATTGGATAGAATTCACTGCTTGTGACGTATCACTGTGTGTTTTTTAATAAAAGAGTTTCCCGAACTTGTGATCGGGGCAGCTCATCCAAGATAGAACCTGCGTTGGTGTCTTTCTTGATGCATTCGACCACCCAGTGGGCAGCCTTCCAAATGCGGAGCAAAGCCGCAATAGAGTTCTCCTCAGGATCGGTTAAAAGGTCTGTTAAACAGTTAATATCCGATATTTTGTTGCAATGACTTCGGAGTTTCTATGTATCTCGTATAGCGCCGCGCTACCTCTTCTTCACCAGCCTTGTTCCTCGTCTTTGCTTTAATAAAGTTTATCCTAGAAAGTCCATCAAAATAACAGTCCACTCAAGTGTTCAAAATTCTCCACAACTTCCCGACTCTTTCCAAGCAGTATTTTCCTGACCTCGTAGACTTCCCCTTTCATTCGTTGTAATCCATACTTTCACTTCGGTCTGCTGAACCTTTTCGCCCACGCTTGTCTAGCCTTCGCTTTTTAGCCGCTTTCCTTTCAGGCTTCCGACAGACGCTAGTGCGAAAAATAACTTGCCGATCTTCCTCTCCACCGTTAAGCTCTTCCTGCCACCTTTTTCTCCACCAATCTTACGAACTGTCACTTACTCGCTTTTCACATCGGAGGCAATCTGGACTTTGGAGCCGCCATTGACAGGAGGCTGTCTCTTGCACGTTGGGCTTTGGAGGGCTCCTCTTCGCTGCCGGGGGGTTGCCTTCCCCACACTGCAGCCCGAGTAGCCCCCACACCGACACGAATCTCTCCAGGATTCGAGCACCCTCTGGGGATCGCACCAACCGCAAAAAGAGATAAGCTGAAACCGCAGATGGGCTTCTGCACCTCTACTTGTCCTTGCCTTGCCACCGGGTCCTCGACTTCAGCTATTATTTTAGCTTAATTTTAAATGGTATTCATTTATAAAATATTCTCAGACTATGAGATTATAAATAAAAACAGATATGCAAACATTTTAACAAATAATAGTCAACATTGTAAATTTTTCCTGTTGATATTAACAGTTGAAAATTAAAATGCTTTGAAATAAATGTAATTTTTACATTTAGTAGCATGTAATGTAAATTGTAACATATGAAAGGTAATATATCTCATCTCACAGGTTTGTTGTGGGAAAAATAGAAGGAGGAATGTGTGTTGGATATGTTCACCACCTTTAATTATTTGTAAAAATAATAAAGGCAAGTTACAAATAAATTTAAAAAATGTTGAGATGTGCAGAGAAAGAGCAACAAAGATGATTAGAGGATTGGAGGCTAAAACATGAACATTTGCAGAAGTGGTATATCTAATGAAAAAAGGATTAGGGTGACATGATAGCAGTCTTCCAACATCTAAAAAGGGCTGCCACAAAGAAGAGTGTTCAGCCTATTCTCTAAAGCACCTAAAAGTAGGACAAAAAACAATGAATGGAAACTAATCAAAGAGAGATCCAACCTATAACTAAGGAGAAATTTCCTGACAGAACAACCAATCAGTGGAATGAGTTGGTGTCAGTAATTGTGGATGCTTCATTACTGGAGATTTTTAAGAAGAAATTGTACAACCACTTATCTGGAAAGGTATCGATCTTCTGGTTGAGGGGTTGGACTAGAAGATATCCAAAGTCCCTTCCAACTTTGTTGATTCTGTTCTGTTCTATGTTATGCTATGCAATGCCATCCCATTGTCACGTTCCAAGCTTCCAGAATCAGAAAACAAGCAACACAGTTCTTGGCATGATGTGTGCTTAATACAGGCTTGCAAACTCTGCACAAAAGTGACCCACAATCAAAGTCAGCTCTACTTGCTGCTGCTTCAGAACTGGTTTTGGAACCCCTGCCTGGCCCGTGCCTCACCAGCAGCTTCTGGACACCAAGAAGGGCTGAGAAGCTTCGGCTGCAGATGTTCTGTCTTCCTGTCAGCATGCCTGCTACTCAGCCACTCTCCAGCTGATTGAAATGAGCTCCGGATCTCTAGCTGATCTGCACTTTCTCTCCAGCTGATTGTTGTGAGCCAGCTCTCCAGCTAATTGGCACATTCCTCTGCCACCATCAGCCAGCTTCTGCACTTCCCAGTGCAGTGGTGGGATTCAATTTTTTTTTACTACTGGTTCTGTGGGTATGGCTTGGTGGGTGTGGTAGGGGAAGGATACTGTAAAATCTCCATTCCCTCCCCACTCCAGGGGAAGGTTACTGCAAAATCTCATTCCCTCTCCATCCCACTAACCTGCTTTCCAGCTCTGTTCCCCTGTGCAGGGCAACAAAAGAAGACCCAGCCAATCAGCTGGGATTTGGGAGGCAGAGAATAGATGGGAATGGAGCCAGTCAGAGGTATTTGCTGGTTTTCCAAACTATTCAAAATTTCTGCTACCAGTTCTCCAGAACTGATCAGAACCTGTTGAATACCACCTCTGCTTCCCATCTTGTGCATTTCAGTCCATGTGCAGCAACCCTCCCAGCCGACAGGGCTTTCCTTTCCTCCCCCCTTGGTCTTCATTCTACTGACCTCTAAAGGATAGAAAGCTGAGTCAATCTTGAGCTGTTGGAACTGGCAGTGGGCAAAGTTAGTCCGCAGTACTGCATTCTAACCACTGTTCCACCAGAGCTCCTAATTCCACTTTGAATTAGAAACAGGGCTTAGATTTGGGTATAATGGAAGGAACATCTCCTTCATCAATCATAGTTCTGCTTCCAAGAGAAGAGGATGTCAAAAATGAACTCTTAAGCTTCATAGATGAGTAAAGATTTCTGTTCAAATCCCAACTATTCTAGGGATTACATTTGTGTAAAGAACCTTAAGAATTTGCCTCAACAGTGGAAGAGAACAAGGCCATTAGATTATTTGTTTCTTACAAAATAGGCTGCATGGGAAGAAAACATCTTCATTCTCTATTAATAGATGATTCAGATAGGAAATAAGAGTCTGATTTCTGCCATTTCTGCATTTTCTTTCTAAATATATCTGTTCTGATATCTTTCATACTCTGGTGATAGGCTGTTCTTATTTTTTAAGGAATAGCTGTTTGATTCTTCCTACAAATGAAGGAAAATTTTAGGACTGTGATGCAATGATGTAGAGTTTAGCAGTCTTAGTTTCCAAGACATCTGGAGTGAAATGCAAAACACCTGATGTGAATCACCAGAGCAGATATTCATTACTGCTTTTAAAATTATTAAGTATAGGATTCTGTGAGCCTATTCCTGCAATTGACGATAGAACTTGGGTTTTGGAGTACAACCAAAATGCAGCTAGTGTTGTAGGTCTTATTTTTATGTAGACAGACTTAAGATTCAAGATGGTTAATTTTAAGATTAAAGAAAATAATATGCTATCATGTTTCCAGGGAATAAAACATCAATTAAAATTATGCTTATGACTTTTATTTTTCAAGATCTTTCACGTTGATCATGGTAAACTTCTTCTCATGCTGAATGAACAAAGCTATTATTTGACTGATGGAAACTATTTTTTTATTCCACCAGGTAAGTGAAATAAAGGATGAAAGTAAAAGAAATGCAAACATTTAATAAAGAAAATACTTTTATTTTTTAGTAGCAGGATCATACAGGTAGTCCTTGACTTAAGACCATTCATTTAGTGACCATTTGGAATTGTTATAGCACTGAAAAACATGACTTATGACTGTTTTTCACACAACCATTGCAGAATCCTCATGGTCACATGATCAAAATTCTGACACATGGCAACTGGCATGTATTATGTTTGCAGTGTCTTGAGGTCATGTAACCATCTTTTATGTCCTTCTGATGATGGGGAAGATAGATAGATAGATGATAGATAGATAGATAGATAGATAGATAGATAGATAGATAGATAGATAGATAGATAGAATACTTTATTGGCCAAGTGTGATTGGACACACAAGTCTTGGTGTAAATACTCTCAGTATACATAAAGAAAAGATACATTCGTTAAGAATCAAGAACCATAACGTACAACACTCATAGGGTACAATCAACAATCAAATCATACTAGGAAACAGTCAATATAAATCGTAAGGATACAAGCAACAAAGTTACAGTCCTACAATCACAAGTGGGAGGGGATGGGTGATAAGGAGTGATGAGAAGATTAACAGTAATAGTAGTGCACACTTTGTAAATAGTTGAACAGTGTTGAGGGAATTATTTGTTTAGCAGAGTGATGGCTTTCGGGGAAAAACTGCTCTTTTGTCTAGTTGTTCTGGTGTGCAGTGCTCTATAGCGTCGTTTTGAGGGAAGGAGTTGAAACAGTTTATGTCCAGGATGTGAGGGATCTGTAAATATTTTCACAGCCCTCTTTTTGACTCGTGCAGCATACAGGTCCTCGATTGAAGGCAGGTGGGTAGTAATTGTTTTTTCTGCAGATTTACTTAAGCCAGATTTACTTAACAACTGAGTTACTAATTTAACAATCATGTTGATTCATTAATAGCTGTGACAAAAAAAATGTAAAGTGAAGCAAAATTCACTTAAAACTATCTTGCTTGGCAATAGAAATTTTGGACTCGAATGTTGTAAGTCAAAGACTATCTGTATTACTTGTGTTATGCATAAATGTGTGATCAAGAATAATGGCTTTTATTCATAAGAAAGATGAATGCTGTCTTCCTTGTAGGTATGTACTGTATATATTTTCTGTCTTTCATACAAGGCATGGGAACAGGTACTGATTAGAATTAGATGTGGTGCCATATCATTTCTGGAAAATGTACAAGGAATCTCATCTGGAATGTTTTGAATTGACTGTGTTTTATCAGAAAAAAAATATTGAAAGTTGTTCTTTGGAAAGTTTAGATGTTCTTTGGAAAAGTTTTGAGTGTGCCAATCACAGAAAGCAATGGGAACTAAAAACAAAGCTGTTTGATTGTCCATCTGTTCCCTCTTATTTTTGACCCTTAGAACATTAGAGTAGATATTGAAGTAGTTCATTCCATCTGCTGTATATCTGTTTATAAGAAATTAACAAAAAATATTTTTAGGAATCTGCTATGTTTTGGTTTCACATGGGAGGTAAACAATCCATATTTGCATCTCTTTAAATCAGTAAATCTTTTGCAAGATAATGCATCAGTTGCTTTTCATCACAAGTTCTTCAGGGCAAACTCTTCAAAACTTTCTGAGTTTCAGTCTAACAGATAATATAAGTTGCTTAGAGTATTGTTCTATTAGAACATAACCAACCTCAAAACATTACAATTCAGATTAATTTGTTCCAAACTCAAAACAAATTTGCACAAGATTATAATCTGATTGTACTTCTAGACCAATTTCACTAACAATTTAGGATGGAGCAGGGTTTTTATATATAGTTTGTAGTTGAGAAAGGACACAGCTGTTTTAAAGAGTTGCAAAAAGATGTTATGTGAATGAGAATTATTGTTCATTCTTGTGATGGTTGCCATTACACAAAATTTGTATCACAGTACTCTCTGGGTTTTGCTCTACACCAGGAATGTCAAATTCAAGGGCTGGCGTTCTTAGATCTGGCCCACATAGCCACCCTTGAAATAGTGAAGGACTGGACCACAATGCCTCTGCAAGTGAAAATGGAGCTTGGGAGGACCATGCGCAGCCCTCCCGAGCTCCGTTTTCACTGACAAGAGGGTTGCAGGAGGCTGTTGCAGCTGAAAACGGAGCTTGGGAACCCATTTTCGCTGGCAGAGTGCTCGGGCCACCACAGGCATCCCCCAACACAAATGACATCATGCTGGCCATGCCTACACCCCCTGGCCATGCCCCCCCCAAGGTGAAACACAACCCTGATGCGGCCTCAGTGAAATCGAGTTTGACACCTCTGCTCTATATGACAATGTCTTCTCAAAGCTGGCATTAAGGAAGACCTGCAGTGCTATGTCTAGATATGGAATGACTTTCTTAGTCAACTGGGTTTGCAACTCAAGACTGAGTGTCTAGAAACTACTCTGAACACCACCACCATTCAAGTCAGCAGTGATGAAAACAAACTTCTGTTACTTAGGATCCCATCTGCAAAATATAGTTGCATTAATGAAGCAATGAGCACAAGGGTGAATGCATCATAATAGTTTGTAGAAATCATTGGATTGCTCTGCGATAGGCGTATGCCAATTCACCAAAAGTATAAAATGGTCTGTTTAATAGATCTATATGTTGCTGAGTGGTGACCAATCCCCCAAAATGCTAAGCACCCTTTACATCCCATGGGATGTGCATGCTCATTGGCCCTTAGGTATTTTCTTTCTTGACCATGTCAGCAACGATACAGTTTGGTAGCAGATGGACATTCAAACAATAGAAGAAAATGGGGAAAATGTCCATAGTGGTATCGCCACACTGTATTCACCAGGGGTACACCACACTGTTGCCTGCACTGACTACCTCCTTAACATCCATGACAAATGCCAGTACAGAAGATCAAAGATGGTAGGACACAACATGGGAATGAAAAGCACCCCGTTGAACTAGCCAGTTACTGCATTTGATCATGTGGAATGGTATTTGTCAGTACAGAAATTGGACTCTGCACCTGTGAGAAATATTAAGAAGAAGAGAGATGTTATCTGTACACAAAGCTTTCTTTGGAAGCATATTGGAACCAAATCCAAACCATTGCACAGCCGTATTAACTTTTAAAAGCTTTTACAAATATCCATTATAGAAGTATGAAAGTCATTGTTTTATTCTTTTGTTCTAGGGACATATAATTGAAAGAAATATGAGAAGAGATTAACATGAACGTTTTTTTTTAAAGAATGCTAGTCTGAATTCCTACTGCTTTAAAGTTTTACAGTCTGACAAAAGACTGAGTTCACTAACATAATTTTTTCCCCAAAAAATATTTTATACTTCTTAGCCTTTTATTTAAGTATTTCAGCCATCTGAAAGGGGTCTAATCCACTCTTAGTCTATAGGTTCAGCTGTCAATTTTAGTTTTCCTCCCATCCTTTCTTTTTTACAGCCTAGTCAAAGAAGGCTTAATAAAATAGGGAGAGGAATATAATTCAAAAGGATATGAAATGAGAATATTAACATTAATTCTTACTCAAGACCTTTTTGTATAAACAATGTAGAATGAGGCCAGATAAAAATGTAATCCAAGATCTATCGAAGAATCTGAATATTGATGTTAACCCCTCTTCCCCATAATCTAAGCAAAATAGGAATTTCTAGTTCATTACTCCATTAGTTGTTAAAAATTCCAAATCAAACAGCAAGGACACCAGGAGACATATGTATGAATACTTGATAGCTAGTTCATGAAAAAAAAATAAACAGATTATTCTGGTAAATTAAATTTACAAGGAATTTGTTATTTAATATTGAAATGCTTAAGAGGAATGTCTAAATGTGTTTTGACTAAGTAATGATGCATCTTATTTAAAACAGTTGAATTATTCATTCTATAATGGAAACTTTCATTGTAGGGAATGTATACAATATACGTAATCTCTTGAATAAAGAATGTGTTCTCCTCTTCACACAGTTGAAAGGAAAAGGTATGAAAAAATGTTTTCTTAGATTTAGTTTTAGTTGAAGTAAATATATTGAAATTTTCTACAAAACAAAAGACCTTTAGCTCTAGGATGATGGGATTAAGATATAACCCTCCAGGATATAATAGGATTAACCCACTAGCAGCAAAGCTCATTACATTGCACAATCTCCTAAGAACATTGCATCACCCTCAGAAATTCAACCAAACTTCTCAGACAACCTACAGAAATCCACACACAGACTTGATGGGCCTATGCCAGCAAAGGGACCTCGATGGGCCTATGCCAGCTTACTTGTGTACAGTTAAAAAAAACCTCTGTACCTGTATTTAAGACAATGGTTTAATAAGATTGTAATACAAAATTGTCCATGAATTTTTGATTTTCAGTCTTTTAAATCACAGTCTGTAATATAATATTTATAAAATAGACTACATGCTTATTTCAACCCCCTATAGTTTTGTCTTTGAGCAGTTTTAATATTCTGTTTTAACTTATGAGACATAAAAAGTCTTCAGATTATCAGAAATATTTATTGTGCAAAATGTTGTGAGGATAACAACAAAAAAGGACAGTAAGGGTGAATCAGCAGCTTTATAGTAAAGTTAACATATTTAGTTTGTATATTGCTAGAAATATTTCAAAGATTTACCATGTCAGGTCACATAACTTAAAACTACTTTAATCACAAGATTAAAATAACAAAACAAGGGGTTTTTATGTGCAATGCTAATACAAGTTATAAAACTTACTTTGCTTGCAGAGATCTTGAAAGATTTTTTTTTAATTGTTGGCATAGAGATAGAATGGGGATAAAAATTTGACCCTCCCTCAAATCAAGTTTGCATCCATGTGGGTATATTTTTGGCAACAATACAAGATGGTAATTTTCCATTATCATCTTCTGGCATGGTACTGGAGGAGTTTGTTTTTTTTGGGGGAGGGGATTTTCTTGGCTAGTTTTTTGCCCAGGGATTTCCTATAGGTCAGCCCATCTTAGCTTTTTTGAAGATCTACCAAGATTGTCTTGATACCTGCTGTCATGGATGTTGTGAAGTTAATATATGTCAGAGATTATCAGGTGATGATTCTGAGCTATCAAATTCCTTCATATATTCTTCTGTGCTTTTTTACAGAACATCTTGCTTGACAACTAGGAAATATGCTTATGGAGCAATTAATTTCTGAGTAAGAAACTTGGAACTTTTTGAGTTTGCGAAGACTAGTCTTCACTATGTCTCAGATAACTTAGAAACAACTGAATAATATACACAAAAAAAGAGGGAACTGACTAACAGAAGTGACAAATTTAAAAAAAGAAGCATTGTCTTAATCACCTGATTGATGTAAACTTACTGCATGGGAGAAGAGAAACTGCAGTAAATGAGTTGCAGTAGTAGCTTTCATGCAAACTTGGGAAAATATTAAGTGCCTAGCTAAGTATAAAATATTAATCTCTTTTGCACTTCTGAAAAACTCAAGAGGTTATCAAATGTTAAACAGAAGGGAAATTCCATTCTATCTAATTAATTTGAAAGATGTTCTTAAGTTTTTCTTTTTATACATTTACTGGACTTCTGCTTGCAATATATGGATATTTTTGCATAATAGACAACAAACAAGGGAAGGCTATATTGAAGCTTTTGTCTTCACTCTGTTATCTTCTGCTTGAAATATATAATTTGCCTAGTAAAACCTTGCTGGAAATGGCTTATATCTTGTAATTAAACCATGGAAATAAAAAATAGATTTCAGGATAGGCAATATATTACTTGAAGCAGCTCTTCCTCTGATTTAATTAATTAATGAGTGAGAAAATATCTTGTTGTTTAGTGCCTATCTATAAACTATGTGCATTCAAGTCCGAAATATTTTAGATGAGACTGACATACTTAGATGACAGCATTTGAGTGCATATTTATTCCCAATGGTTACAGATAATTTGATTTAAATTATCATTCGAGAAATAGCTATAGGTCCTGCTTTTACTGTTTAATGTTTATGTGGGAGAACTAACTCCCACATGTGGGAGATGTGGAAAATGTGAAAGATTTGGATGTTAATATAAACAACCATATTATCTTATTTCCAGAAAAGTAATCTCTAATGTAAGCTTGAATCCACAATTCTTGAATCAGTTTGAAGATAACCATCTGCTTAAAAACTGAAGAATTATTGAAATCCCTTTTTTGCTCAGATGGCCTCTAGTTCTACTGTTTGCAGTTAGGGTATAAATATTTTTCGTGGGTATTTTCTACATTCTGATGGTTTATACATTCTATTATGATGGTATTTTTTAACAAAATAGTTTAAAACTTAATATAAACTTAAAGAACTCATATTGATAAAAATATTTTTGTGAGTTTCTCTTAGGAAATTTTATTTCCAGAAATATGGAATGAATATTGTCAGAATTGTTTCACCTTAATTTTCTTTGGTTCAAGGGAGTTTCAGAATTTTATACTTTAGAAGTGTCAAGTTTTAAATACAATTTATTACAGGAGTTGCCTGATATTACATTCCAGGCACGTGTAATAACTATGTTCCAGAGGCCATGAGTTCCAGTGGTTATCCAGTGGCTATCCATAAGTAGAAGCAGAAGGGAAGAGATACTATATATGCAGAGACTCTAGTGTTGGATCTTAAATATTGCTTTCAATTGCTCAGTAGATTGCCAGCTGAAATGTTTATTGATTTTTCTTCTCCCATTTCTCTTATTTTTTGTATATTTATTGTTTATTTAATAAAATGTTAATCACACTTGTGTAGTCTGATTCTTCAAAGACTGCAGTTTTGCTATATGATAAAATTTAGGGAAAAAGCATGCTTCCATAGTATTTTGCAGAATAGATCCTGGAGAAGTAAAAATCATTTTTAAATAGAGTACTGCAAAGAATACATAAATTATTGTGTAGTGTAATTATTTTCCTGTTAGATTTATTAGCCTCCTAAGTAGACCAGACAGAAAACAAAGCTATCTGTATGTTAGATAGGTAGAAATTTGCAAATCTGAAAGTACAAATGTTCTGCTATCTTTTTATCATCTGATTAGTTAAGATAGATCCTTTCTAAGTTTCTTTAATTGATCTTAATTCAACTACAGGCTCCTCTCTCTTCATCTAATCATTCCCTAGTCAGCACTCCTTCACACATTCTCTTCCAAGATCATTCCCAAATTCTATTACATATCTGGCTTGGTAGACTTTGTTTCCTTAATTTAATACATTCTGATTAAATAATTCTAACGGAGATATAGAATTGAGCAACTGATCTGAGGTTTAATAAAGTTTAGTCTGATATAATTCATAACTATATGCTTAGCCCTCTCCAGAAGTACTTACGACCCAATTCCAAATCCCAATGATCATGTGACCATATGTCAGAGACTCAGAAAAACTGCCCTATAGTGAACAATGGGTTCGCTTAATAAAAGTCACTTAATGAAAAAGATCATAAAATCAGGTTGGTTATGGGATTGATTCTTTTTATGACCATAACAACTTAGTTTACCGGTTCCATTAAAATGATAACTTGAGGACCTGTACTATTAGCATAAATTGATCTGGAACAACAGTTGAAAAACCAGCTTGTCCTTTATGGTGTAAATATGTGATGGTATATAGCAGACCTGGGCATTTCATGACCTATGGGCCACATCCAGCCAGAGCAGCAGTGCAGCATCACTTCTGTGCGGATGACATTGGGGCAGGGCATCATCGGGGGGCAGTGGTAGAAGACTTCCACATAATCCCAGCTTCTCGGGTGGCCCCTTGGGAAAATTAATTGCCCATCCCTGGTATAGGAATAATTTTGAGAGGCTGGTCCAGAGATGCTACCTAAGGAATGGTCAAATAAGAGACAGCATAGTACTCAGTTGTTTAGAGAGCAATGCAAGAGGCTCAGAAGATCCTAATTTCTCAAGTGTAAAGGAGATGGTGGGGAGAAGTGTACTTTCAGACTTTTATCATTCTGTTAATGTAGTCGTACAATAAAGTAGAATTAGCTGATCTAGCCCACTTGGTAAGGTTGAAATGTGGGGAATGTAGTTATATATTTTGTTTGTTAGCAGAATGGGATGAACTTTAGTGACACCTAAGAGTTTTAAACAGAAATATTGGATGCAAAAGTTCATAGTGACTGATTTTGGAAGTGTGGCAGAAGTGTTTTAATTATAAAATTATAACCTCAATGTAACTAATACAACATTAATCAGCATCATGGTAATTTGTAATGGCATTTCATTTCTTGATTTCAGATGCTGGGATTGGAGTGGAGCAGGGTGGGATTCAAAATGTTTAACAACCGGTTCTGTGGGTGTGGCTTACGTGGTGAGCATGGCTTGGTGTCATGTTATTGGCTGGGTGTGGCCAACTCAATATCACTCATATCGAGGCACGCATCTCTCGCCTGACCTCTTATGACTGGGGATGATGCAACAGTCGTAAGTGTGAAAAATGGTCATGTCACTTTTTTCAGTGCCATTGTAACTTTGAATGGTCACTCCATACAAGCAAAGTACCAGCAAAGGAGGGGAAAAAAAACTCCAGAGAAGTTCCTGAGACAGGAAGTCTAGTCCTGCCAAGAATGTAATAAGGGTTAATGGAGAGGCTGTTTCTGTAAGCAACACCAGAATGTTTCCTTCCTGTCTTCCTTACAGGATTAGGCCAGTAATTTCTTCTAACAACTGGTTCTCCAAACTGCTTAGAATGTTAACAACCGGTTCTAGTGAATAAGTGCGAACTGGTAGAATCTCACCCCTGGAGTGGAGCATTCAAATAAAGAAATCTATTCTCTTGCATACTGAATGATACTATTTTGTAACTATGAATGAATCAGTATGATTTCCAAAATGAATTATCATTTATTATTTTTTATTATTATTAATAAAAGAATTATCTTGCTCATGCAAGTATTTCCATTGAATAAAATTTCTGTAGGATAGA
The DNA here is from genome assembly GCF_049901735.1 of Notechis scutatus. Taxonomy (NCBI): domain Eukaryota; kingdom Metazoa; phylum Chordata; class Lepidosauria; order Squamata; family Elapidae; genus Notechis; species Notechis scutatus. The sequence goes on along the minus strand of NC_142025.1, from coordinate 81,947,954 downwards.
TTAATAATTTTGCATGCTGTTAATTCAGATGATTTCGATTACATGAAAATAATCTCAAAGAATTAAATCAAATTTTAACAATACATGTAATTCAATTTACAACTACAATAAAGCCTAGAACTTATGCCACTAGATGAGAAATTTGTTAAGTGAGTTTTGCCACATTTGTTAAGTATATCACTGCAGTTGTTAAATTAGTAACATGGTTATTTATTTATTTTATTTATTTATTCGATTTGCCAATTGTTTACAAGATAATAAGTATAAGTGTATACATAGTTGTGAATACATGAAATGGGTACATATAAGAAAAATAAAAGAAGAATAAGAGAAACAATAGGACAGGGACGGTAGGCACGTTGGTGCGCTTATGCACACCCCCTACAGACCTCTTAGGAAAGGGGTGAGGTCAATAGTAGACAGTCTAAGGTTAAAGTTTTTGGGGTTTGGGGAAGAAACTACAGAGTCGGGTAGAGTATTCCAGACATTGACCACTCTATTGCTGAAGTCGTATTTCCTGCAATCAAGTTTGGTGTGGTTAACTTTGAGTTTGTATCTATTGTGTGCTCTTGTGTTGTTATGGTTGAAGCTGAAGTATTCATTGACAGGTAGGACATTGCAATGTATGATTTTATATACCATGCTTAAATCAGACCGAAGACGGCGTAATTCAAGGTTTTCTAGTTCTAGAATTTCAAGTCTGGTGGCATAAGGTATTCTACAACGAGTAGAGGAGTGGAGAACTCTTCTTGTGAAATATTTCTGGACTTTCTCAATTGTGCTAATATCAGATACGTAATGTGGGTTCCAGACTGATGAACTGTATTCGAGTATTGGTCTAGCAAATGTTTTGTATGCTCTGGTTAGTAGTGTGATATTACCAGAGAAAAAACTACGTAGGATTAGGTTAACAACTCTTAATGCCTTTTTGGCTATGTAGTTGCAGTGGGCTCTAGCACTTAGATCATTAGAGGTGAGTATTCCAAGGTCCTTTACAGAGCTTGGGTCATCAACAAGATCTTGACTATTCAGCTTGTATTTTATTTTCTGATTTTTTTTTGCCAATATGTAAGACAGAGCATTTATTTGTTGAGATTTGAAGTTGCCATTTGTTTGACCATTCTGATACATAGTCAAAATCTTTTTGTAGGGTAGCAGTATTGTCTTGCTTATCAGCAGGTGGCAAAAGATGATCACATAATCCCAGGACACTGCAACCATCATAAAAATGTCGAGCATCTGAATGCAGATCTTGTAACATGGGGATGCTGCAATGGTCATAAGCGTGAAAAATGGTTATAAGTCACTTTTCAGTGCCATTGTAACTTCAAACGGTCACTAAATGAACTGTTGTAAGTCAAAGATTACCTGTAATACATTTCAATAGGAAGTTAAAAAAATAGTTCCTAGATGTTCTTGAGGTAGCACAATCTTTAGTTAATTTCCTATTCAATGTATTTAACTTCAGTATGGATTTACTGACCCATTCTTGGATCTGCTTTTTAGCATTACTTTGTTCCATCACTGCCTTCAAATTTTTTCTCAACCCAAGTTTAAAAACTAAAAATATGTGTATCTTGCTTTGCTGTGGTAATGTTGACTTGTTGGTGGGATCCATTGTATGATACTGTCAAGGCTTTTGGCAAATTCTGCCATTTGGCTTTATGAAAATTCCATCTGGGTCTAGGTATGGAGCGAATTAGAGGAATCTGAATTTCGATTTCAATCAAAACAGGACCATGTTGACCATGAGGAAATTTGTCCAGAACTTTCCCAGTTACTGGAAGTGGCTACATGTTTGGGCCTTCTGAGACAAAACACAAATCTGGGTTTCCAATATTTTCATCCAAGAAGGATTTATATTCCTTGCAAACAGTCATTTGCATTCTTTCAGAGAGTCTTTGAGGCCGTTTGGAGGTTTATCCCTCCTCCTCTACTGAGATACGGCTGTTCAATTTTGACATAATGGCTTCTTTGATCCCTATTTCCAACCAGCGGTCCTCTCTGTCCAAAATGTGGACTTTGCTGTCTTCAGAAGAATGACCTTTTCTTTTAAATGCAGATGCACTGCTGAATCTAATCCTGATGGATTTTTTTCTCTTATGTTTTCTCTTATGTATTTATGAAATGGTTGTTTTGTTTCCCCAATGTAGAGATCTGCACATGGGTCACTGCATTGTACTTCCTATACCACGTTGCTCAGTTTGTGTCTGGGTGTTTTTTAAGCTTTTGCCTTAGTGTATTGGGTTTGAAGTGTGCACATATGTTGTGGTTGCTGAAGATCCTCCTGAGCTTTTCAGATGTTCCTGCAACTTATGGAATGACAACTAATGAATGGTTGTATGTTGAGGACTAAAGACTTCCCCTGTTCAGTAGTGACCAACTCAAGGAGATGATACTTGTCTCTAATTTGCAGCCAAGGGAATCTGTGTTATCTGACAGATACTTCTATCATCATGGCCAGCATGAAAATAAGGAATGCAAGTAATCTTCCTGCAAAAGTTGTACCTATTTATCTACTCACATTTGCATGCTTTCGAACTGCTAGGTTGGCTGGAACTGGGATGAGTAATTGGAACCCCACCTGTCTCATGGCACTTACCCACTAAGCCATCACATTGCCAAGTTGAGGACTACCTGTAGCTGAATTGTTTGATTCAACCATTATAATGAAGATAAAGAATTTTTAAAAATTTCTTTAGTAACGCTGAGTTGTTTATATCACTTACTAAATTAAAATGGTCCGTGGCTAGATATTGATCCTACAATTAAATAAGTAATTCTGAAGTTTCTTTCGAATATTTTAAACAGAAAAACCCATCAAAACTCAGAAAACATTTTCCCCATCCCTTTATATGCAGAGAATCAACAGACGTAGAAGCAGTGAAGAAGATGCTGTACCCCTCAAGAATGAGCTAAAAACATCTAGATATGGCCAGTAACTCTGAAGTAGGCATGGCATTTACTACTTCTAGTAGTCTTGACTTCTTTCTGAACTAAATTGAGACATCTGGAAATTAGGGAGAGGGAATTAGATAAATCTTTGATCGCCTGCAGAGTCCAGGGCCATTCCTCCAAAGTATAATATGAGATGGCAGAAGGGGAAAGTATGAAATCATATTAATTATTAATTACATGTAATTAATGCAATTTAATGCTACATTAATTACATTTACATTTGAATTAAATGTAATATAAATTTTGCCTTAACCCTACCTGTTTTGTTTTTCAGTTTTCCTACTTTGGGGTTATGATCTGTGACATGTTTCACAGAAACCAAGTGACACCCCCAATCCAAAAGTATCTCTCTCTTTAATAAATCCCAAAATTAAAATGCTACTTATGCTGCTGATTAGTAGCTTTGGGAAAATCTTTATTATTAAAAGCACACAACAGTATTCAAGGCTGCAAGGACAAATGGCATTCAATGAGATGGGAAGTTGTATACATTTTTACTGCTTTTGAACAGCCTTTTAAAATTATTATTGAGAATTCATTGAATATATTCCCCAAATTCTGTTATATTTCTGATAAAAAGGCAGATAATATGTAAAAGTCACTATTGAAATCCCCCTTGAATTGGGCTTAATATCTGCTGATATCATGGATATCCACGCGGTTATCTTGGCTATAAAGTAAAACAGGTTTAGTCTTCTTTCTTCCATGAAGTTTTTTGTTTTTAATTTCCCAAATATGCTACCCCGTTGGCTTTTTTACCTGTTATCTATCTCCCCTCCAAGTAGTAACCTAAAGCAAGCCCATTGCCCATTATAGGTCAACCAATATCAAGATGATGTTGCCAGTGGTATTGCTGATAAATAAAATAATGTTAGAGTTAGAAGAAAATAACCTGAACTTTGGTTGGCATGCTTTTAATACTGCAGTAAGGTTTACATAGATTTTAAAAACCGTTATTTGAAAAGTGTCATATAGAGAATAATCCCAGGCTGCGCTTAAAAATATCTCAATTGGTTTGAGTACAAGGACCATTTTATAGAAAAGAAACACAGGCAAAGAAAAGCTTTACACATCAAGATTTGTTAATAAAGGGATATAGAAAACTTAAAGTTATGAAAACATTTAACTGCATGGGGATATAGTTTCAATGGTTTTTATATATGCAATTAAGAGAAAGATTTAATATGGGGGGAAAAGTAATTGGAATTGAACTACAGTATATAAGATGGAATTTGAAATTGCCTAATATGCAACTGATTATAAATGTTTGGTAAGATTCGAAATAGAAAAGAACATGTGAAACATTGGATGATAAAATGGGCTAATAATTTTTGTTATACTGCTGTATACAGATTGAGCAATGGGAGGAATATGGGTAAAAGAATTAAAATTTTCATTGTGTTATAATTTAAGAGAGGTTTTTTCTAAAATCATGTACCATTGATATATGAAGCCAGAGAAACTATCTAAGATGTTAGCACAATTGAGAAAGTCCAGAAATATTTCACAAGAAGAGTTCTCCACTCTTCTACTCGTTGTAGAATACCTTATGCCACCAGACTTGAAATTCTAAAACTAGAAAACCTTGAATTACGCCGTCTTCGGTCTGACTTAAGCATGGTATATAAAATCATACATTGCAATGTCCTACCTGTCAATGAATACTTCAGCTTCAACCATAACAACACAAGAGCACACAATAGATACAAACTCAAAGTAAACCGCACCAAACTTGATTGCAGGAAATACGACTTCAGCAATAGAGTGGTCAATGTCTGGAATACTCTACCCGACTCTGTAGTCTCTTCCCCAAACCCCAAAAACTTTAACCTTAGACTGTCTACTATTGACCTCACCCCTTTCCTAAGAGGTCTGTAGGGGCGTGCATAAAGCGCACCATCGTGCCTACCGTCCCTGTCCTATTGTTTCTCTTATTCTTTTATTTTTCTTATATGTACCCATTTCATGTATTCACAACTATGTATACACTTATACTTATTATCTTGTAAACAATTGGCAAATCAAATAAATAAATAAATAAATGTATAACAGTACAATGGATCAATGCTGGAAATAAGAAAAACATTAAAGGGGCGATTTTTAGATTTGTGTGAGTTTGTTTTCGTTGTGTTCCTGTCTGGTTTTGTTATCCTTGTCATTTTTAAAAATTCTTTTATGGACCTTGGTGAGAGTTGAGCAGCATACAAATTTATATTGATTTCACTCTATCTGATTGAAACTGATTTTGGATTCCAAAAGCTGGCCCCTTTATGAAAAGGCTTTAACCAGACATTTGGGTCTGAATCACAGCAACAAAATGCAACCATGGGAACATCAGCTCCAGACTACCACTAGATGGCAGTATTGCATCAGAGAAGACAGTTTTTAACTTGTCAACAAAATGTGCAATGTGTCCTTTCAGGCTTGATAACACATTTCGAACCAATATTTAATTTAGTTTGAATGGAATGCTAAAACTAAAGAAACAAAGAAACCTGAAATTAAATTGGCTAAATTCACAATAACTATATTTTGACAGTAGAATTTCTACTTTTTGCTATAAAAATGGTGTTACCACTGCAATTAATCCGAATTAAGATCCCCATGCTGGCTTTTAGGATTTTTTTAAAAATGTTATAATTAAAAAAGAATAAATCATCTTGGTCATTAGAATTTTCATCTGTCAGAATCAGTGAACTCACATTTGCAAAGTTTCACACACAAGCAGATTGTGTGTGTGTGTGTGTGTAGGAGAGAAATGGAAAGAGATTCAGGTATGTTTTCCATGACTCCCTGAGATTTAATAAGGAAGAGAAACACAGTCAGACTGGCAAGATTCTGTTACTAATAACCTGTCATAATAAAGTATACTTGTAATCATTTTGTGGAATCAATTCCTGGTTTGTCTACATCGGGTGTTGACAATCCACAGCTCCAGAGCTGCATGCAACTCTTTGGGCCCTTTACTGCAGCTCCCTGTCCCATCACTGGCTCGGTCACTTCTCGCCCTTGCCCTCCCCTCCCTTAACTGGCCTGAAAAGGTAAGGGCGAAGGCAGGGGATGGAGAAGTGGCCAGGGCTGATTCTCTGGCACCTCATTCTTGCTGGAGCTTCTTCTGGCCCTTAGTCACTTAGGGGGACACACAACCTGCTCTCCACCCCAAGACAGTGGCCCAACCCAAAGGCTGGCAGGGTGGGATTGGGATCCAGGAGGGATTGGGATCCTTTCTGAGAGAGAGAGAAGAGGGAGATATACATGTACAAGCACACACACACACACACACACACAGATACAGAGAGGGGAAAAGAGACATAAAGAGAAACAGAAAGGAGAGAGGGGGAAGGGAATATAGGGAGAGGGGGAGAGAGATACAGAGATGGTGGGAGATAGAGGGGGAGCGGGAGGGAGAGAGAAAGATAGAGGGGGGGAGAGGAGAAGAGAGGGAGAGGGGCAGGGATACAGAGAGGGGGAGAGAGAGAGAAGGGTTTTGTGGCTGGATAGGTATGGCTAGGGTGTCATGTGACTGCCTGGGAGTGAGTGATGTTGAGTTGGTCATGCCCATCCAGATCTTGTGGCTCCTGGTATTTTTTTTTCTGTGGGTCCAAATGGCTCTTTGAGTGATTAAGGTTGCAGACCCCTGGTCTACACCATAGCGTTGACATTGTTATTCTGTTTGGGGACAGATTTTTAAAGTGACAGTCTGGAGTCATACAAACTCTCATGAAACCTAAAGCCTAGACATTTGTGGAATAGTAATGATTTTGTTCTTTGTATTTTGCTCATTGGCTTTTGGACATTATCTCATCATTTTAAATGAAAATGTTCATGAAAATGGATAAAATCTGGCAAGCGGCTACTCTCAGTCAGCTGCAGGACTGTTTTGAAACCACTGAGTGAAGTGTATTTGAACATCAAGACCTGCATGAATACACTGATGCCATACTCTTACATCAAAGAGTACAGTGTAGTGTACTGACAGTAATGTAGTGTAGTGTACTGACAGTACTGACAGTGTAGCAATGGACAAGTGCATCAGAGTCTATGGGAATTGTAAACCCTGTATGACTGCTGAGGTGCGGACACTCCTGAGAGCCCGGGATTCTGCCTTTAAGGCAGGGGACAGGGATATATAGAGAGGCCAGCACAAACCTCAGAAGAGGCATTAAGATGTCAAAACAACAATACAAATATAAGGTGGAGGAACCACCTAGCAGATAACAATCTGAAGCACGTGTGGCAGGGATTGCAGCACCTAACTGCATAAGGGCAACACGAGGAACACGGTAAATGCTGATGCCTTGTTGGTAGAGGAGTTGAACATCTTTGCCCGCTATTAGGTGAAAAGACCGGACCCCGTAGCCTCTGCTACTAGCCTTCTGTTTCCCAGCCACTCTCCCTATATGAACATCAAGTGAGAGCTTCACTGGACTTCCGGTTTGAGCTTCCCCGAAGATGGATCGCTGACCGCGATTGTGTGCGGCTTTGGTCCGTGCTTCGGCGTTGGAGAGCCCCGATCCTTTGGATTTGGGGCAGAAGCCACCTTGTAGGGATGGCGGAAGAAGGGGAGACTGTTAGCTGGGTAGAGAGGAGTCGCAAATCCCCTCCCTGGCTTGGCATTTATTCCCTCCAGAAGACGACTTAATTAGACATTGTGATAATGGGTGATCAAGATTTAGAAAGGGGATTCTGTAAGGTGTTGGGGGGTAATTTATAGTTATGAAATAGGGACATATAGATTGATAAGATGGAAAACGGAATTGTTATTTTTTGATAATGGAATTTAATGCTCTTTATGCATAGAGATAATTGTAACAATGGAATAAGCTTATTATGGAAATATTTTTCGGATTGGAATGTTGGCTTTTTTTGGTTTAAATATTAAATATACTGTAATAAATGAAATGATATAGGAGGAGAGCTGAAATGGAATTAACCTTAGGGTTTAGGATTGTTTTATTGTTTGAATGAACAGATTAATATGTCCTTTTTTGAAAATTTTAATGAAATTAAAAGGGAAAAACCATGCAGAATCTGATTTATATATGCTATGTAGTTTTAAAGGGATTATTAAGTTTAATGTTTTAGGTAATAATGCTAAATGTTTAATGGGATTTAAAAGGGCTGAAAATTAATGAATATGTAACTTAGAGGTGGCGCACTTATATTGATATTTCAGGGGGGAAACCAATTTATAAAAGTTTTTTAACTAGAATTTAAGATGAAATATACAAATGTGACAGATAAAAGTACTAAAGTATAATGATTATGAAGTTAACCTGTGTGAATTAAATAATTAGATGAGTATTTGGAATAAAACAATAAAATAGAAAATGTATAAAAGCATGGTTAAGATAAGAAACTGGATACAAAAATTGAATATGTAACTATGGTCATATTTGTATGTATATGTGAAACCTGTAATCATGCTGTTCACTAAAAAGAGATGTTAAAATGTGGAAAACTGAATAAAACTTGGTTTGTTTGTTTTTTTAAATTGAGAACTGCACTGAAGGCTGTGAATCCCAGTAAAGCTGCAGGTCCAGATGGGGTGCTGGGGATAGTGGTAAAGACTTGTTCTGATCAATTAGCAGGGGTCCTGACAAAGATCTTTAAATCTCCCTACAAATGGCCTGTGTTCCATCATGCCTGAAAACAGCCACTATTATTCCAGTCCCCAAGAAAATAGCAATTAACTGTCTAAATGACTACAGACCTATCGCATTAGCGTCAGTAGTGATGAAATGCTTCGAAAGACTGGTTCTGCAATACCTTAGGACATACCTCCCACCAGACTTTGACAAACATCAGTTAGCCTACAGGGGAAACAGGTCGACAGATGATGCCATAGCTACTGCCTTATATTCTGTAGCAAGCCATCTGGAGAAACCCAAAAACTATGTCAGGATGCTATTAATTGACTACAGCTCGGCCTTCAATACCATCCTGCCGAGCATCCTTATTGAAAAGCTGACTGATTTGGATTTTCACTCTTCCATCTGCGACTGGATTAAAGACTTTCTGAGGGACCGACCACAAACATTGAGGGCTGGGTCTGTCGTATCCACCTCCCTGAAGCTTAGCACTGGCTTCTCACAGGGCTGTGTCTTCAGTTCCTACCTGTACTCACTGTACACACATGATTGTGTATCATCTGACCCATCCACTGTGATCATTAAGTTTGCAGATGATATTACTGTATTGGGTCTCATTACAGGTAGAGACGAAACAGTGTACAGGGGTGAGGTTCAAAAATTATCCTCATGGTTCCTAGAAAACAACTAGCAGCTAAACATCAGCAAGACAAAGGAGATGGTGTTAGATTTCCAGAAGAAGAGAGAGGAACCTGCCTCACTTTACATCGAGGGGGGCTGTGTGGAGAGTTTCCCCCTTTAAATTCCTGGGAGTCTAGCTCAGTGAAGATCTTGCCTGGAAAATCAACACAACCCAGGTGGCCAGAAAGGTCCAACAGAGACTCCATTTCCTTGCAAAAGGAATAAAGTGGAACAATGACTGATGACCTTTTACCGGTCCACAATAGAAAGCATCCTCACATATTGCATTATGGTGTGGTATGCAGGCTTGACAGCCGTGGATAGAAAGACATTACAGAGGGTGGTGAGTACAGCACAAAACATCGTGGGCTGTTCCCTGATACCACTAGATGACTTCTCTAGGGCTCGCTGCCTTAGAAGAGTGAGGAAAATTCTCAGGGACGTCTCACATCCCAGTCAGCACTTCTTCACTCTCCTACCATCAGGTAGGAGATATAGAAGCATAGCTAGCCACACCAACAGCCTGAAGAACAGTTTTTACACGTGGGCTATCAGACTTCTGAATGGAAAATAACTTAATATCAACATAGTATGATAGTCTTGCGGGGCTGGCGCATTGTGCAACAAGGTCACATAGTGTAATAGGATTGGGATTGTGTTAGGGACTTCTATCCTCACTGTGAGTTTTGTTGGGGGGGTGCATGAAGGGAGGCTCAGCCAATCTCATTGTACACGTGTTGTACTCTGACAATAAAGGTAATAATAAATGGAAATGACTTTAAGATAAACTTCCATTCTGGTAGCTGCAACATTTTGAATGATCATCACAGTAATGCCTATTGGTGCCATGGGTGAGATTGGTCTTTCTGGCAAGGTTCACAATGGAAGAATAAAGCTAACAGTAATCCACAACTTGGGGAGGTCTCTCAGGATACCATCAGTCCTTCTAGTTGGGTCAAACAAGAAGCTTATTACAAAAACAATGTATTGGTCATCTTTGGTTTACATCCACTATCAGTCTTTTTATGGCAATTCTTAGTGACATCTCAGTATTTTATTATTTTGGGTTTTTCATCCTTTTTGTTAAACTCTGTCTGAAATATTTTTTTCTTCTACCCATGTTTTGCTGAAAATAAGACCCAGTCTTATTTTCTTTTGGGCCCCAAAATAAGCACTGTCTTATTTTTTCCCATATATGGCAGGCCCACTTCTACTTGCTTGCAGCAGGGCAGGAGGCTACTGCTGCGAGGTGGGGGGTGGAAGTGCCCCATGTGCCCCAACACTGGTTTTCCTCAGGGTCCCTGCAACCAGGCCACCTACACCCCAACACCAGTCTTGCCTTGTGTAGAAGGACCCTGAAGGACCCTGAATGCCCACTGACCCACTTTTCCTTGCTTGCGGCTGCAACTGAGTGGGAGGCCAAGTGATGCACTGGTGCTGTGACAATGAGGTGAGGCAGGGGCATGAAGCTGTCCATGCGCCCTCACTGGCTTAACTCAGGGCCCCTTCAGCCAGGCCACCCACACCCTAGCACCTACGTTGACAGCTCTACTACCCCTGTCCAGCAGGACCCTGTGTGGCCACCAGCACACTTCTGCTTACTTGTGACCACAACAGAGCAGGAGGATGAGCAATTTTCTGGTTCCGTGGCCATGAAGTAAGGTGGGTGGTGGAATTGCCCCATGCATCCTGCACTGGCTTACTTCAGGGCCCTTGCAGCAAGGCCATCCATGTCCTGACACTTGCATTGCCTCATGGTTGTAGCACCAGCATTCTGATCAGCCTCCTGCTCTGTTGTGTTCACGAGCAAGCAGAAGAATTGGGCCAGCAGCCATATGGGCTCTTGTTGCACATGGCTGCCGGTGCTGCCAACATGAGATGTTGGGGCGTGGATGGCCTAGCTGCAGGGGCCCTGAAGTAAGCCGTTGCAGGGTGTGAGGAGCAGCTCCATCCCCCCACAGTACCATGATTAACCAGATGGAATGGGTGGATGGCCAGCTGTGCAGACTCTTAAGTAGGGCTTATTTTGGGAGTATGGCTTATATTAGGAAGAAGCGTTAAAACATGCTAGGTTTTATTTTCTGTATAAGTCTTATTTTCTGGAAAACAGATATTCAAGAAACAGAATGTTTCTTGAACATTCTTTCATGTGGGTATGAGTTACCCCCACACCAAAATCAGAAGTGATCCAGCTCTCATTGTAAACTATGTGAAGTAAATTGCCTTGCTGTGAGACTAATCCATAGAATACCTTACACTGTAAGACAGGGGTGGGCAAACTACAGCCCACGGGCCACATTCGGCCCGTTGGTCTGTCTAATCCGGCCCGCCTCTGAAAAAAATCGCTGGGCGTGGCGTATTGCCCGGCGCCGCATGGCCCCCAAAGCTGCAAAAAAGCGCGGAGCGCTCTCGGGGTAGGAAAGAAAAGAAGAGAGTCACACAACGCCAGCGCCCGCCCGGCTGATGCCTCCACCGAAGGCGGCGGGAGGAGCAGACGGGAGAGCCAGCGGCGAAGTTTCCTAACTCGCCTCTCCATCCCTGGCTGGCGTGCGTCTCCCACGTGAGGCACTTTCCTGGGCGCCAGGAGGAACACGTTCCGACTATTATTTGCGGGTTGTCTCCCCGCGCTTCCTTCCCCCACCCCTCCCCTCCCCTCCCGCCCAATATGGCAAAGGTTCAGGTGAACAACATCGTGGTGCTGGACAACCCTTCGCCTTTCTACAACCCCTTCCAGTTCGAAATCACCTTCGAGTGCATAGAGCAGGGGTCCCCAACCACCGGGCCCCGGACCGGTACTGGTCCGTGGATCACTTTGTACCGGGCCGCAAAGAAATAAAAAATAAAATAAAAATGGCGGCTTTCTTCGCCTTCGGTGAATGCTGCTGGGATCAGGGATCAAGAACACAAAGGAGAGAAGGGGAGGGAGGAAGCAACCGAAGCCTGTCCTGCTCTCTGGCTCAGCGGCTTCGGTTTCCTCCCGCCTCGTTCCTCTCTCAGTCGCTCTCTCGCTCCTCCACCAGCCCAGGAAGAAACTGCTTCAAAGAAGCCAGCAGGGTGGCTTCCTGTCAGCTCAGCTCCTCCGAAGCGCTTGTTCACCCCCACCCAGCCGCCCGTGGTTTAATCCAGTGCTCCGTTCTGCCTGCCTGCCTGCCTGCCTTCGTTTCTGGTTGTTTCGGAGCAGCTTTGGCTGAGAATAATAACTATTTGCCTCTTGTTCTCAGCCGAAGCTGCTCCGAAACAACCAGAAACGAAGGCAGGCACGCAGAACGGAGCACTGGATTGAACCACGGGTGGCTGTGTGGGGGTGAACGGGCGCTTTGGAGGAGCTGCGCCGACAGGAAGCCACCCTGCCGGCTTCTTTGAAGCAGTTTCTTCCTGGGCTGGTGGAGGAGTGAGAGAGCGACTGAGAGAGGAACGAGGCAGACACCCGAGGGATGAGCGGGAAGGGTTCCGCCCGGTGGGCGGGCGGGTTGCTTGGAGGAGGTGACCCAGCGGCGCTCCGGGTTTCCCCTCCACCGCGCGGCTCGGGGCCAGGCACGAGCGCCCGAGAGGAAAAAGCAAGCCGCAAGTTGCTGGGAAGTTGCTCGGGTGCTGGGAGCCGCCGTCGTGGTGAGCGGCTCGTTGGACGCGTACGCGAGGAGGAGGGCTTTTAAAGTGCCGCCCGAGCAGGACCGCTGAGCTGGGAAACGGGGCACCAAGGCAGGGCAAGGCTCCACCAGCAGCGGCCTAGCTTTAGGTGGGCTTGGATGCCCCTGAGCGCGGTTTGCTGTTTGTTCTCTCCTGGGACTCGCGTTTGGAAAGCGTGGAAAGTAGTACCAGGAGCAGCTGCAGTGTTACTTTTTCATATATATATATATATATGCTATATATATATATATATATATATATATATATATATATATATATATATATATATATATATATATATATATATATATATATATATATATATATATATATATATATATATATATATATATATATATATATATATATATATATATATATATATATATATATATATATATATATATATATATATATATATATATATATGCTATATATATATATATATCTATATATATCTATATTATATCTATATATATCTATATATATATCTATATATATATCTATATATATATATCTATATATATATATCTATATATCTATATATCTATATCTATATCTATATATATATATATATCTATATCTATATCTATATCTATATATATATATCTATATATATCTATATATCTATATATATATCTATATATATATATATATATATATATATATATATATATATATATATATATATATATTATATATCTATATATATATATATATATATATATATATATATATATATATATATATATATATATATATATATATATATATATATATATATATATATATATATATGGTGTTCTCCACACCACAAGCCAGGCAAACACCTGGGCACAAACAGATCCCCCCTGATACTTCCAGCTCAAACACATCCCAACCAGGCACCCAGATGAAACCCAGCTTCCTAACTAATGATAGCTGTCAATTTACCCGAAGCCAAGCTGCACTAAAGGCCTCCAATAAAGCAACACAATGCTGCCAGCCAATCAAGATACAAAAAGAGCCAAAAAACAGACAGCCAAAAAACAGACAGAAACAGACAGAAACAAACAGCCAAAAAACAGACAGAAGATATTAGAGACACCAATCAAGCAGAACACAGCAAACTCCGAGACCAATAAACACAGACCAAGACTCCCAACCAATCAGGATGAAGAAAAAACCATTCTGGCACAGCAATAGGCTGCCCCAAATTTAAATCTGAAACCACTGTAAAAGTCTGACTCACAGACGGACACAATACAGAAGCCTGATGATGGCAGATGAGATTCTGCTGAAACGTTGTTACAACTTTAAAAGAACAACTACAATGACGTGGGAAAATACCCGAACCAAGCCGAATACCATGGCCTTTTATAAAATTGGTTCAGCCCTCGAACGCAGATCTGATTTTCCATGTGGCCCCCGACAGAAATTAATTGCCCACCCCTGCTGTAAGAGGATGCTATCCAAAGAGATGTATTATCAAATTTTGAACGTGCTAATCCCTATGGATGTGTAAGATATTATTTCATGAAAAGGAACTTCACAATCATATTTGGAAAAAAAAATACTACTTGCGAATGGAATGCTAAAAGTGAAGAAACAAACCTGGTGCTGAATTGGTTAAATTCACAACATAGAAATTAATTTGTATATCATTTACTTAGGCATTTCCAGGTGAAAAATTCAGGCATTAAATCAACTTTATATAATAGGAAGCAGGAGAAATGTAATCCAGTTAGCTAGGAGCCTCCCAGTGACAATTTGTGAAACAGGTGATAAATTATGAATGTCAAATATGTAGGTTAAGTTTAGAAAATTAAGTGCATTGACAAGATTTGTCCAAGAGAAATATAGTCAAAGTATATAATCGTGTAAGGAATAAATGTGGTAAGTTCAGAATTTTCATATAGCTGTAAAAAAGGCTGCACATTTGTAAGGAAGAGGAACTTGTGGGAAAAAAAATCAAAATAACCTCAGTATGAAATGGCTTCTCTGGTATGTGAATTATTCCTGTCTCATCAACCCAACCATCATCCTTGTGGGTTGATGATAGCAGGCTTCTAATATTAGCACTAAGAAGGTGAGCAGTATGCCTCTCTCCCATTTATTTACTTTGTACTCTTGAAAAAGAATTGCTGGACTAAGATATGCTTTCGTCTGATTCAGTTATTGTTTATTACCTTGGGCTCAAGAATGTATAAAATGTTCTGGAGAAGTAAAGGGAAGATTGATCTTAGGGAGGAAAGCAATGGCAAAGATAGAGATGATAATGAAGGATAAGAACATTTTAATGCAGCAGAGATCCACAATAATTAATGTTTCCCCAATGGTTACAAATAGCTGAGAAAGCTGGAGAGTATATAAAAAAGAATGACAGCGATGAATTTCAGAGCTGAAAGAAGATATGTACACCTGAATTACAGATTTGGACATATTTACTAGGAACTAATATATTAGTGATAGAAGAAATAAAAATTACTTAATTTCTTGATGCAGTGTTAGTGAATATGTGTTTCAAATGCAAAACACTGTTTGACATAAAGACAGGAAAAAAAGAAGAAAATGACTGATATTTTGGATTGAGGGAATACTAATGCAATGATACAAAAGAACTGCAGGTACAAGTTGAAACATCATAAACCTCCAGATCTAGGCCTGATTTGATGAGACAACAAACTAAAGGCAGTTTTCTCATTTAAAAAGAAAGAAAACTATTAAAGTTTAAAAAAGAAAAGCACTATGTACAATACATTGAATACAACTTTACATTGTAGACAAAATCTATATATACAAATACATAATAAATAAATATATAAAACATATAAAATATATGCTTCTAATCAACTAAGATGGTGTGATTTTTTTTCTTGGTAATTTTACTACTATTCGTTTCTTATTTGGTAAGCATTCTTAATTTAACCACTCCATCAAAAACTTATCTTTTAATTTCCTGTTTTTTTCTCTTTAATCCACTTATACCATTTATCCCAAGCTGTAAAATATCTTGAGTCTTCCTTATTCCTAAGTTTTTGTGTGAGTAGGTCCATTTCAGTGCAGTCAAGTATTTTCTGAGTAATCAAATTATTTGTTGGTATTTGTTCGCCCTTCCAACATTGTGCCAACGCAATTCTTGCCACTGTGATTATATGGAGAATTAAATATTTCATTTCATTTGCATTGTCCCCTTTTAAAATTCACAACAAAAATATTTCAGGTTTGAATTCTAATTGAATACTTGTAATTTCTTTTATCCACAGTCTAATTTTTTTCCAATATTTTTTACTTTTTGGGCAGAGCCACCAAGTGTGGAAGAAAGTGCCCCTCGTTTGCTTACATTTCCAACACATCGGGCTTATGTTTGGATAAATGTTAGCTAACCTTGAGGATGACAGATATCACCGGTAACACATTTTATATTGATTTTCTTTATAGATCGCAGATTTTGTTATTAATTTTGATTCCAAATTTTTTCCCAATCTTCCAAATTAATATTGTGCCCTACATTCCTTGCCCATGCGATCATCGGGCCTTTAACTATTTCTTCCACCATTTCATATTCTAACAGGTAGTTATATATTTTTGAGATTAATTTTTCATCTGTTCCCTCCAATATCTTATCTAATTGATTCGGTTTTATCTCAATTCCAAACTCTTCCATGTCTTTTTTATATCTTGCCTTGAGTTGTAAATATGGCCACCACTCTATTTTCATCCCTTGCTCTCTAATTTCTTGATTCATCATTAATCTTCCTTGGGAATTTAATACAAATACGTAATTTTTCTTCCAGCTTCTAGTGCATTGGGGTGGATCAATGCCTCCATGACGGAAACCCATCCTGGGATCTTCATATAATGTTTGTGTTTAATTTCTGTCCACACCTTTAATAATGAACATCTAATTATATGCCTATTAAACTGTGTGTAACTTTTATTTCCCGGATTCCACATGAAGGCATGTCACCCTGCTTCCAAATCATGCCCTTCTAGAGTTAAAGCAATTTGTTTCTCAAATTGGCCCAATCCTTAATCCATGTTAAAATTGCCACTTTATAATATAGTTCCCAGGCAGGGAGCCCAAATCCACCTCTGCATCTATTATCTTGTAAGGAGCTTAATTTTATTCTAGTTTTTTTCCCTGACCAAATAAATTTTGTAGTAATTTTATTTAATTCATTAAAAAAATTTTTATCTAATTTAATTGGAATATTTTGAAAGAGAAATAATATTCTTGGCAAGATGTTCATCTTAATAGTCGCTATTCTTCCTAGCATTGATAACTGCAATTTCCCCCATTTTTCTAAATCTTTTTTATTTCTCGTACCAATTTTACATAATTATCTTCTTTTATTGTTGAACATCTTGCTGTGAGCCAAATTCCTAAATATTTAATTCTTTTTACAATTTGTAAGCCCATTACCTCTTCTAATTTCTTTTTTTGTTTCTCTGTTAGATTTTTTTGTTATCATTTTAGTTTTATCCTTATTAATTATTAACCCTGCCACCTCTCCATATCTCTCTATCTCTTTAATTAATTTTGGTCCTGATTTTATTGGTTCTTCTATGAAGAACAAAAGGTCGTCTGCAAATGCTTGGGCCTTGTATTCTTCATCTTAATTCTTAATCCTTTTTTCTCCATATTCTGCCTAATTTTTCTCAACAAAGTTTCCAAAATCGTGACAAAGAGCAAAGGTGAAAGTGGACATACCTGCCTGACTCCCTTTTCTATTTCAAATGAATTAGTCATTTCTCCATTAATTATAACCCAGGCTTCTTGGCTTGAATATATTGATTCTAACATTTTTTCAAATTTATCCCCGAATTTCATTTCCTTTACTTGTTGCCTCATAAATTCCCAATTTACCTTGTCAAAGGCTTTTTGAGCATCCAGAAAAACTAGTGTAGCCTGTTTTTCTGGATGAGCCTCATAGTATTCTAGGATATCTAGTACTGTTCTTGTGTTGTTTTTAAGTTGTCTTGTTGGAAGAAAACCGTTTGATCAGTATGTATATATCTACTTAGTATTTTTTTTAGTCTCTCAGCCATTAAGTTCATAAATATTTTATAGTCGACATTCAACAAAGAAATTGGTCTATAGTTATTTATATGGGTGATATCTGCACCCTCCTTCGGTATTAATATGATGTATGCTTCTCTCCATGACCTTGGTAGCTCTGCCCCTTTAAGTATTTCATTATAGATTTCTAAAAGAATTGGGTCAAGAATTTCGCCTAAATTTTTGTATAACTCTGCAGGTAAACCATCTGGTTCGGGAGTTTTGTTTTTCTTTTGTTTATTAATTGCTTCTTTTATTTCCTCTATAGTAATCTCTTCATTTAATCTTTCCCTTTCTTCTTCTGATAGTATTGGAATATTTTCATCCTCTAAATACTATTTAATTCTCTCTTTACTCATATTTTCTTGTTTATAGAGTTCACGAAAATACTCTAATACTATTTCTTCTTTCCATATTGTTTTGTATCTTTCCTTCCTTATCTTGCAATTTCTGTATCCATCTCTTCTCCTTTTCCTTTCTTAACCTATATGCAAGCCATCTTCCTGGCTTATTTGCATTTTTGAAATAATTTTGCTTTACTAGTTTCAATGCTCTTAAATTTCTTTCCTGTTCTAATATATTCAATTTATGTTTTGCTAACTTCCATTTATTTATAATTTGCTCATTTTCTGGTGCTAACTTTGCCTGTCTTTCCAATTTTCTAATATCATTCTGTAACTCATTGCTTTCTTTTTCTCTTTCTTTTTTCTTTCTAGCATTATATGCAATTGTTATTCCTCTTAGATAGCCCTTCGTTGTATCCCACAGGTTCTGTAAAGAGGTGTGTTCTTTTTTATTTACATCAAAAAACATTTCTAATTCATTTTTTAATTTTGCTATATATTCTTTATCTCTCAGAGTCTCTGGGTTCAACATCCACCTTCCTCTTTGTTTTGATTGACCTTTCCATATTACTATTGTGGGGTTGTGATCTGCCCACATATTTCGTGCTATTTCTATTCATACTATGCCTTTCATTAGGGTTTTGCTTATCCATGTCATGTCAATTCTTGACCATGATTTATGGGGAATAGAATAAAAGGTGAACTGCTTTTTCTTTTGAGTTGTATATTCTCCATATATGAATTAGGTTCTGTTCTTCTGTAATGTTAGAAATATTTTGGGGAGTGTATTTTTCTTTTTTTTTTTTTACTGGTACTTTGATCATCTTTTTTTATATCCGAGACTGCGTTGAGATCCCCTATTATGCAAATTTCTTCTTTGCCTAATTCAAGAATTTTTTCATGTAATTTTTTATAGTACGTTTCTTGTTGTTTGTTGGGAGCATATGTTACAACTAATAGAATTTTCTTCTGTTCCCATACTACTTCTAATATAAATCTTCTCCCTACTGATTCTGTGTATAATACTTCTACTTCTACTCCTTCTCTAACATATACTGCTACTCCTCTTTTTTGCCTCCGCTAATGCTGCGTATAGGTTTCCTAATTTTTTATATTGCAAAAATCTCTTATCTTGGGCTCTAACATGTACTTCCTGGAGACATACTATATCCATTTTTTGTTTTGCCATTTTTTTCAAAGTTTGATTCCGTTTTGCTGTCCATTTATATTTACTGATAATATCTTCAAATTATTATCCATTTTCTCTCTTTGCCTTTACCAATTAGTTCCTGTAATTGCTTGCTTCTGATTGTGCTCTTGTTCTTATTCTGCTTTCTTCTTGTGGTCTTTCCTTCCTTCTTCCTTTCCTCCTCTTCCTGCTCTGTTCCATTCTTTTCCAGTTGTTGATCATCTTGACTAGCCGATTCCAGTTCTTCTCTGCTACTACCGAGTTCCTCTGTGCCTAATAGTTGTGCATGGAATTCTTTTGCTTTCTCCAATGTGTTAATCTTTACTTTTTTCCCTTGCCACGACACCAGCATTCCCTCTGGTGTAATCCACCTAAACAATATATTGTTTTTGTTGAGTCGGGAGGCCAGAAAGCAATAATTTTTCATTTGTTCTCGAACTCTTTTCGGGATCTGTTTTAATGTTATGATCTCTTTACCTTTATATGTCATAGGTTCCTCTCTAGTAATGTTGTAAATTATGTCCCTCACCTTTTTCCGAGTGAAACGGATATGCATCTCTTTTGGTAGTCTGAATCTTCTAGCATAATTTGTATAGACTCAGTAGACTTCGTCTAATTCATTGATTATCTCACTCTTCTCTCTTTGAAGTGCTTCTACAATAGTCTCTGCCATTATGTCTTCCTCCTTTGTCTCTACCACATTCTGGAAACGTAAGTAGAATGAGGCCCTCTCCATCTCCAACTGGATCAGTGAGTTCTCTACTTCTTTGTCTCTTTCTTGCATTCTATGATCTACTGACTCTAGTTTTCTTTCTGTTTTTCTGTTCTTTTTTCAATTGTTTGGAGTCTTTGTTCATTCATTTGTAGAACTTCTTCAATCTGGCAAACTTTCTCATCCAACTTCTGAATGTCCTTTCTCATTTCTCTCTTCACTTCCTCCATCTCTGTTTTCATTTCTCCATGGTTCTTAGTCATGTTTTCCTATAGTTTCATCATCATCTCCTGAATTGTTAACAGTGTGGCTTGCATGGTCTGTGTATTCATTGTAGATGTTGTTTTCTCCGTTGTGAGCATCCCTTCAATGGATCTTTGTGTAGATGGTGATGAAATCGCTGTAGCTGTTGTCAGGGTGGGTTTCTTCCCGGTCTTCACTACAGTTGTTGTAATGCTTGTCATTTCGTGAATTAATTTAGTTTGTTGTCCTAATATTCTTTCTATCTTATCTCACAACACCATTCAATGCTCACTATTTCTCAGACAATATTACTTAAAAATTCCAACATGGATATCAATTATTGAAGCTTTTTCTTATCCAATAATATATAAAAAGGAACAAACAGTTAGATATGGTGAGATATTGAATGAAAAGGGTGCACAATTGAGAAAGTCCAGAAATATTTCACAAGAAGAGTTCTCCACTCCTCTACTCGTTGTAGAATACCTTATGCCACCAGACTTGAAATTCTAGAACTAGAAAACCTTGAATTACGCCGTCTTCAGTCTGATTTAAGCATGGTATATAAAATCATACATTGCAATGTCCTACCTGTCAATGAATACTTCAGCTTCAACCATAACAACACAAGAGCACACAATAGATACAAACTCAAAGTTAACCGCACCAAACTTGATTGCAGGAAATACGACTTCAGCAATAGAGTGGTCAATGTCTGGAATACTCTACCCGACTCTGTAGTTTCTTCCCCAAACCCCAAAAACTTTAACCTTAGACTGTCTACTATTGACCTCACCCCTTTCCTAAGAGGTCTGTAGGGGGCGTGCATAAGCGCACCAACGTGCCTACTGTCCCTGTCCTATTGTTTCTTTTATTTTTCTTTTATTTTTCTTATATGTACCCATTTCATGTATTCACAACTATGTATACACTTATACTTATTATCTTGTAAACAATTGGCAAATCAAATAAATAAATAAAATAAAAATAAAAATAAATAAACTTACATCAATGCAAGCGTTGGAAGAACAAGGTGTAAAAATGAATTGATTTTCATATTTGCAAATACAATCTAGGTTTGATAAAGACTCTAAAGCAGAAGGTATTTATGATAAGTTGACTGATTTAGATAAAATTTTGATGGGTACTGATGAAAAAGTAATTAAAAAACTTTATTAGAATTTAAATCGGAGGAGGAACAAGTTAAAGAAATGATGATTGCTTGGGGGAAATTTTTTGGATATGAGATTGATTTAGAAAAATTGTGGTCTCAAAATTATAAAATTACAATGTCAACTGTATATAAAGAAAATTGTATAAGATGTTTTACAGGTGGCACCTACCCCCAATGAGACTTGTGAGAATGTTTAAGAATAAATCGGATAAATGCTGGAAATGTCATCAGATACCTAGTTCATATTACCATATGTGGTGGACATGTTCGGATGCAAAGAAATATTGGACTAAAATCTACACAAGGTTGGAAAAAATGATAAAACAACATATAGACTTTAAACCAGAGATCTTTTTATTGGGAGTCATACCAGACATATACAATAAAGAATTGAAATATTTGATTGTAAATGTTTTAACAGCGGCTAGAATTGTAGTTGCAAAGAACTGGAAAAATGACAAAATACTTATGCAGGAGGAAGTTATTAAAAAATTATGGACTGTGCTGAAATGAGTAAATTGACATTTGAAATTAGAGAACAAGAAGACACACAATTTTATATGATATGGGATTTGTTAAGCTTAATAGATTGATACAAAATATAATGTAGACATATATAACCATTGGATGACAGCATAATATAATATTGATGGAATAAATAGCAGGATAATTAATAATTGATAAATAGATAAGCATATGTTAGTTTGACAATGTGAGATTTATATAAATTGTGAACAATGATTATGAAAGGATCACACAAAAGATTCTAAACCAACTGACACACTGTATGTACAAAATGGAAGATGGTTTTATGGGTTTTTTATGTATTGTCTGTGTATGTTTGTCTTAATTTTTTTTTTAATGCTCACTATTTCTCTAGATTCTATCACAGTCCTTATTCTTCTTTATAATCTGCCCTTCTATGACTTATATTAAATCTTAAATAAATCAAGAACTTTCACAAATTAATTAATCTGTACAGTTATACCAATCAATCCCAAAATCCAAAGTTATTTATATTAATTCCTTACCACTATATTACTTTTTAATATTCTTATATATTTGTATTTATTTTTACCTTAAAACTTTATATTACTTTAATGCATTTAATATTAAACTGTTTAAACAATTAATTACTTACCAATTAAACTTATCTAAATAGATTCTTATAGATATGTAAATTTACTATAATTTAGATATATAAATTTACTATACTTATTTTACGGTACATTTAATAGTAATAAGGATTTACTAATATCAGAGAACCATACAATTCCCAGGATAATTCAATCAATAAGTTTCTTAGAAAATCTCTATCTTAGCATCTTTAACTTATAGTATATAGCACTTACACAGTCACTTTTCTCTCTATATATATATTCTTCTTTACATTCTATTAGCCATTCAGTCATATTCGAGTATTTAGATAATTTAGATATTTTAACTTCTAATATAATCACTAAGGAAAGAGAGAAAAAAGATGGAGAGAAGAGAGGAGAAGCAAATAAAAATGTAGTTTAGTCACAGTACTTTTAAATATACATACAATATTTCTTTCGTTTCATTTGTTTCATTCTCCGCAAAGGCTATTCTATGTGTTTTACTTCTAGATATTAAACCATTCAGTCTTCAACTGCAAAAGCAATCTTTTTATTTATTTATTTATTTATTTTTGTCAATTGCTTACAAGATAATAGGTATAAGTAAAAACATAGTTATGAATACATGGATACATATAAGAAAAATAAAAAAATATAAAAGAATAAAAGAAAATAGGACATTGATAGTAGGCATGTTGGTGCGCTTATGCACGCCCCCTACAGACCTCTTAGGAAAGGGGTGAGGTCAATAGTAGACCTTTGCAGTAGGAAACAAAGATAAAGAATAGATAGGAAAAAAGAAAAGAGTATAGGAAAGAAAAAGAAAAAAAAATGTAGAAGTGACTTCCAGGCTTCATCACAATACACTTCATCTGCTTTTAATTTACATCAAATGATTTCTTCCCATGCCTCATTTTTAATATATAAAAAATTGTTTTTTGCTCCACAATTGTTGGTCATTCTACCCCCTGCCACACTCGTGAGCTCATGGAAGCCTGGCAGAAGCAATTCTATCAACATTAACCTACAGCCAGCCTATGAACCCCACAGAACCCATATCAATCATACAGCCAACCAGAGACAGCACCTATCCTCAGCCAACCTCCCCAGCCAGCACTTCACCTCTCATATGACCCTCACCCGATGTAATCTACTCATCACAAGACCCTCACTTGATACACCCACACCTGAAGCCATTATAAACTGAAGAATACACTCCATTAGGCGATTATCTAGCCCTGTAGCAAAATATTTGGAAACCAACCCCACAAGCTGGAGAACCAACTTTCACCTTTTTTTTTTTAAAGAAAGCAAAGCAAAATGTTTTCCCATGGGAAGAATTCTTTATAATTAATTCCAAAATGTTACTTCAAATTTATCTGGACTTTTAGTCTCTTTGTGCCTTTTTAAAAACCAACCAAACTTTCTTTTGTTAAACATTAAAGGTAAAGTCACTCAGTGGTTTCAAACATTAATTCAAATATTTTTAATAGCTGAAAAGTAATTCATAAACAATGATAAAAAGTATTAGAAAAGGATATATGTGTGAATATTTTTTCAAAGGCAATGACTATAATTTGAACAAGATGGTTACTCTCATCTCCCAATGCTCAAAACTCACTGGCAACTGCTATTTCATAAATCCCTTTACAAAATGGAGCACATGGGTAATTTCATTCCTCTTCTTTGTCT
Source organism: Notechis scutatus (assembly GCF_049901735.1). NCBI lineage: Eukaryota > Metazoa > Chordata > Lepidosauria > Squamata > Elapidae > Notechis > Notechis scutatus. The sequence continues at coordinate 81,923,602 of NC_142025.1, read as the reverse complement.
AGACAGATTTGAACAATTGGTCTACTTGTCAGGTCTTTATTCTTTGTCACAGTTGTTGGCTTTGCTTTTTGTGGAGTCATCTTCAGTCTGTCATTCTTTCTTCAAAAGTTACTAAATTGTGCATCATATTTGAAGGTGTTGCACAAACAGGTTTGTTCATTATTCAGTTCTTAGATTTGTTGGAGGTAATCAGGAATGGTACTAAAACAGAACTGGAAATAAAAAAGCACGGTTCCTAGGGCAGATAAGATACAAATCTATATAGAATATATATAGTCTATATAATCTATGTAATCATTTTCTCTAAATCTGCTTTAAAAGAGATATTCATTGCTTCAAAACAGCTCACTGGATTCCTCTGTTATGCTTCCAAGAATACCCCAGGCTTACAAATTTAGGGGACAAAGATCCAAGGCAGTGTTTCTCAGCCACATAAATTTTAAGATGTGTGGACTTCAACTCGCTGAATTTCCCTGGCTTGGTTTAAGGAGAACAAATGTACACTGTCAGCCCCAGATCCATCTTGATTCAAATAAAAGAAAATTACAGCAGCTTCTTGCCAAGCGGTGCTGCTGCCTGAGGTCCTTAAATTCAGGTAATGAATTTAAGCAAAGGAAGCAGTCTTTGGTGCACCAGGAAATAATTTGTGTGTTCTTAACTGTCCTTAGTGTGAAGAAAAGTAGATGAAGTTGAGGATGCAGATCATAATACTGACTCTATGTCTCTAAACAGACAAAAATGCCATAAACACTTAGCTTTTACTCATGTCCTTTTGATAATGATGACTAATCTGAATAATAGATTCCTTAACTTCATGATGTTGCTATTTTAATATTATTTATATATATATTGGGATGCAGTGGCTCAGTGACTAAGGCACTGAGCTTGTCAATCAGAAAGTTTGGTGGTTCAAATCCCTAGCACCGCGTAATGGAGTAAGGTCCTGTTACTTGTCCCAGTTTCTGCCAACCCAGCAGTTTGAAAGCATGTAAAAATGCAAGTAGAAAAATAGGGACCACTTGGGTGGGGAGGTAACAGTGTTCTGTGTGCCTTCGGCATTTAATCATGCTGGCCAAATAACCATGGAGACGTCTTCGGACACCGCTGGCTCTTCGGTTTTGTAATGGAGATGAGCACCGCCCCCTAGAGCCAGAAACGACTAGCATGTATGTGCGAGGGGATTATTTTATTTATTATTCATAGAATTGCTTACAGTGAGATGATTGCATATAAATTCCACTGAAGCAGTGAAGGAAGACCTCCCTCCCCGGATAGAAAAAGAAACCATGAAGCAGGAAAAAAATTCAAACACAATACAAATAATTAAATCACAACAGTAGCTGTTGCTTGTTAAACCAATTACCAGAACAAATAGACACAGGAACTAGCCAGATTTCTCAAACCAGTTTCTTTTCAGGAACAGAGATTAATCTTTTCCCTTCCAAACAAAGCTGAATAGGGAAAATTATCTCATCAATAAGCATAGGATTAAACATTACCAAGCACAGAATTAAACTTCAACAAAAACCAGTTTTAGACCAAAACTCAGAAAGAGTTTGAATGTCAATCTTTCTAGCTAGCCAAGAAGTATTTCCAGGAGAATATTTCCTCCCAACAGCAGTGTAAAAAGCTTAAAACAACCCTTCCCTTTTAAGAAAATATCAAGAAAAAAACCCGGAGACAGTAAGGCTAGGCATATTGCCAAGAATGTAATAAGGGTGGAAAAAAACAAAAGGAGATATTTTCTAACTACCAGTTCTCCAAACTGCTTGGAAAATTAACAAGGGGTTCTATAGAACCGGTCAGAACCAGTAATTTACATTTTTAACAATTGACATTGCACATATCAGTAATTTGGGAAAAGATGTTATATATAACTTAATATATATATTTTAACTGACTTTTATCCAACTTCCTTTTTGATATCCATTTAAATCTTTCTTGGTGTCTACATATAAACTTGCACTTCAAAGCCAAAACTTGGTTTTATCAATTAGTCATGATTACATTTAAACCAAATATTCATAACAAATAAATACTTTCCTATGCAAAAATTCATCAGGCAATCACTATACCAATTCGTTCTCTAGTTATAGCGGTCCCTTCATTTTTCTGTATTATATGCTTCCCATCCAGACATTTATGCCATCTAAAGGAATAACATTTTCCTGCATCACATTAATTCAGGACTTTTCCCTAAATTTATTCCAAATCCATGCTCCCACTACCCTTGCATTAGAGCAACCAAGGAACCAAGCAACATGACACATTTCCTTGTTTGCTGCTTGGAAACTAACTGACAATTGAATAGTTGACCTCATGTGATTTTATT